>NC_079890.1:38451120-38495571 GCF_024868665.1 Triplophysa rosa
CATCCATCCATCCACTCATCCACTCATCCATCCACTCATCCACTCATCCATCCACTCATCCACTCATCCATCCACCCACTCATCCACTCATCCACTCATCCATCCATCCACTCATCCACTCATCCATCCACTCATCCATCCACTCATCCATCCATCCATCCACTCATCCATCCACTCATCCACTCATCCATCCACTCATCCATCCACTCATCCATCCATCCACTCATCCATCCACTCATCCACTCATCCATCCACTCATCCACTCATCCATCCACTCATCCACTCATCCATCCACTCATCCACTCATCCATCCACTCATCCATCCACTCATCCACTCATCCATCCACTCATCCATCCACTCATACATCCATCATGTTTCTGATGTCTGACAGATTCCTCGTGATTGGATGTCTGAGGACAGCAGATATGTTGATGTTCAGCTGCTCTGGGACAACATTAAACTACACAGAGATGAAGTTCAGCCTCTTTATGTTCTGTGGAACACACACTGTGAGTACACTCTGCACAAACACGTTGAACTCACTTAAAATACTTTTTAGAAAACTCCCGGTCCTTATCATTGCTTTGAAAATCAAGTGTGTTTGTGTTTAGCGGCAGGTCTCGGGTATCCCGTGAGTCAGGCTGAAGCGGAGCGTGTGTTTGATGAAGATCTCCTGCACAACATCATTCACAGCATTGAGAGAAATGATCTTTATTCTCCTGTGTGTCTGATGTTAACACCTGCAGACCGACCTCAGCGAGAGAGGTACACAAAAACACCCAAACACCCACACATGATCACATGACAAACCCAAACATTTCCTCCTTCTGCTGGCAGGAGTTTATACAGGGAGCTTCTGTTTCTCTGTCGAGTTACTCTGGGCGAAGATAACATTGACATTGGTGAGTCTGGGTTGTAGATGAATTCTGATCAAACGTCAGTTCTCTCTTAAAGAAACAGCGCTGTGTTTCTTTCTTCACCATCAGATGCGTTTGATCGAGAGTACGAGTCAGCGTATGAGCGGCTGACTCCAGATCAGATCAGACGGGCTCATGGGTGTGATCAACCGCCCAGCATGACTGTCACAGAGTGTAGAAAGACGTTTGGAGAGCCGTACCTGCGTCTATAAACCATAACTTAAGACAATAACTAACAATCATGAAGCATCTGTTACTGTCGTGACAGGCGGGTGAATTTGTTCTCGTTTTACAGTCATTAACAGTAGAACACAAGATAGCAGATGTTTCACATTTACACGGCTGATCACGGATCAGATCCAGACTGTTCATTAAACCGTTTCAAACTGTTTTTCCTTTTCAACTCTAAACTTGTGTAAATTGTTGATAACTGTCTCTGAATTATTTCTTTTTTACTTTGTTTTGTTGGATTGTGATGTTTATTATCCATTTTTCTGTAAGTCAAGCATGAGGCACAAATGTATGTCTGAGTTTGACCATGAAACACAAAAATGATTTTGTAAATACAACGAAACTTGAAATGAACAAATAAACATTTTAAAGAATGTGTGTGTGTGTTTTCATTGTATTCTGATGTTTAATGGTGACATTGTGATTTTTTTCAGTTTTAGAAGCAACTAAACCTGTAACTGTAAATTAAAGATGTCCGACAAAATGTGGACCTGTCATCCGTAACGCTTTAGATTACGGCCCGCAATGTACCGCATAATTAAGCAGAATTTACAGCATAACTAATTGTGACAATAATGCACCTCTACAGTACATATATATATATATAAAGGGAAACAATATGTAAAGTTTGGGGAATAAATGTATATTGAAAGTATTTGAAAACTAAGGGGTTAAATACTATTTGAATATACAGTAACGTGGTATGCATGACCTGCAGTATGCTATACAACAATACACTACATTTTTGCAATCGCAATGTACCCAGAATTAAGCTACAGTGGATATGAATTAAGTACAGGGTTCTTTACTATCATAGCAAACATGAAATAAGGGGAAATTATGTGTTTAGTTTTCGCGCAAGCAAAACAGCACAAATGAAGCACTAAGACTGTGTCTGTCAACTGTAAAATTTGACACCGTTTTGACTTGAGGATAATTTTTGATTTGATTGATTTTATGTGTAAAATGTGCAAAATCAATGTTGATCTTTTGAGACTAAAGTATTTCAAGAGCGGTTTGATTTGGATGTTTATATGGCATGCAGTTCCCTCATAAATATTTTTTACATTTTCCTTACTCTTGCGCCTTTATTCCCCAAACTTTACATATTGTTCCCCTATATGTACTGTAGAGGTGCATTATTGTCACAATTAGTTACGCTGTAAATCCTGTTTAATTATGCGGTACATTGCGGGCCGTAATCTAAAGTTCTCAAAGATGTGTACACGTTTCATTGCAGTAAAACGATGATTTATTAATCTTTGTGATGTTACAAAAATTCAAAGAAGTTTTCAAAGCGGTCTCATTTCATCTGTTTTCAGTTCTAGAAGTGGTAGAATGAATAGTACATCACTCAGCTTTGTTTTCAGAGATGATCAGTGCGAGGTCACACTAACAGCACGCTGAGAAACAGAAAGATGAAATATGACATCAGCATCACGCCACCGAACCGTTTGTTCATCCTCCAGCGGAGAGCAGCGACGCAGACGACAGCAGAGATCAATGTGAGGAGGAACAGAAGAACCATGAAGAAGAGTCCACCGCTGCTGATGGACACAACAGATCCTCCACTGACCGCTGATGACACGAGCCACGACACCGGCAGTCTGAAACACACACCTCAAAGTTACTAAAGTAAACAATCAAACCAACTCAATACCATTTACAGTCACACATGTAGTGTCTCACCCGAGGGTGATGTCAAACACATTGATGCCCATTGAGTTGGACACGGCGGTTTCAGCCGAACCCTTCTGTGCTGTTAGAAGAGCTGTGATGAGATTGGGTAGAGAAACACCCGCTGACAGAACGCTCACAGACATCAACTCTTCAGATACACCCAGAGTCTCACTCACCTGACAAAAGACAAACATCAAACTCATTTCCACATGTTCATGAAAGCATGAGGACACTTACACAAAAACAAGTATACTTAAAGTTCAAGCGTGTACCTTATCTAATGTAGTAAGCATACTAATACCAACCCAGCTAACACAGTACGTTCTGACGACGTCGCCAGTTGGTCTTCATTAGGTCACAGTGACGTTACTTTGCGACCACGTTCTGAGGACGTCTTGGCAATGTTCCATTTCTTAGAATTTTTGCTAACGTTCCAGAAACGTCCTAGCCACGTCCTCAAATAACGTGGTGAATTAATCCCATGGGAACGTTGTAGAGACGTGGTGTACTGGTCTTCAGATAACCTGGACACTGTTCGTTTGATTCATGAATCCGGTCATTTCTATTTATTGTGTTATTATATGAAAAAAGTATGATCAGTATGAGTAAAATCTGAAATATTGTCAAAACGAATGCTATAAATCCCACTTTTCACAGCTATTAAACTGGAGTTTAATAAAACTATTAAAACTGTGTTTCTATTTATTTAATGCGTGCGCTTGTCCAGCTTGCGGCTTCTCTGTTCTGCAGAGAGCTAACCGCACTTGCATCATTTAACACTAACGCTCAATTCGTCTTAGCATGATGCGCTAGTATTATATTTGTAAGTGTACTATACTATTCTTAATAATACTATTTGGGACTAAACTGGACCACTTTGTAGTTAATAAAAGTGTACTTTTATGTATACTTTTAGTGTATAACAGTAGTACACGGAGTACACTACCCAGATAGCACAATCCATCTGGTTTACGTCTATTTGACGTCTGCATTTACATCTGCAAGACATCTTAAATACATAGTTTGCTCATCTGCAATACGTCTCGGAAACGTCTGAACGTCTGTAATACGTCTGCTAAAGATCTGGAGATCTGCTGATTAAAAACATCTGCTAAACATCTTAGAAAGAGCTGTTGTACATCCATTCTAAATCATAAACATCTTACAGACATCTTCTAGATGTCTATATGACGTCTGACAGCAGACATCTCCGAGACGTATTGCAGATGAGCAAACGATGTATTGTAGATGTCTTGCAGATGTAAATGCGGACGTCAAATAGACGTAAACCAGATGTATGTGTGCTATCAGGGTATAGTTCATATGTCTTTTAGTTGTACTGCAACTATACAACAACTGCACTTGTATTCTGTCGGTTTTCTAGTTTAATAGTTCAAGCTAATTTTTGTATGTACAAGTTGAAATGTACTCCCAGTAAACTGCGAGTATAGATTTTCATACTATAAGTATACTTGTAAGTGTTCTTTAGTGAACTTAACGTCATACTTTTAGTTTACTATATTACTTGTATTTTTGCACTTTAAGTATACTACACTACCGTGTTCCTCTGTATCAGAGAGTAAAAACTAGCTTCACAAATAATGAGATCGGTCATAACGTTTGTCGTAATGAAACTCACATCTATATGTGTGCCAGCAAATGTTTGATGTAAAAAAGAAAGAAAGAAAGAATGAGGAAGATACAGACCCGATGAGACAAACACAACATCACATAAGAGAAGAGTCCGATCCAGAGCAGAGAACCCATCAAAGTCACCACAAAATACTGCCGTGAAGTCTAAACACACACACACACGCGAGAGCGGAAGTATGAGCCCGAATCCTTCAGAGAAATCCACAGCATGTTTTCATCGGGCTTTAAAGAAGTGTTTATCCAAACTCGAACTGTTTTGTGTTTTTGATCAAATCTAACGTAATTACATCTCAGAGGCCAAAGCAAAATTTCAGTGTGTGACATAAGAGAGAAAGGAAATTAGAGAAGCTTTTAAAGTAAAATGGTCATTTTGCTGAAGAGTAGTGGTTAAGAGAGTGAGAGAGAGAGAGGCAGCTGACCTGTCTGCGGGGGTCAGGGAGGGTCAACCACAGACAGCCGGTGATGGGTAATAACAGAACATATGAAGCCTGTTTGTGTTTCTCCTCCGGCCATTTAAGAGACAGGGCCACATCACTGACACCTTCATCCTCCTCCTCATCATCATCACTGCTTTCTTCTTCATCACCAGAGAAATCACTGTCATCTCCATCACTGCTGCCACTCTCTTCCTCATCCTCATCTTCCTCCTCCTCCTCACTGCTCTCAGACTCTCTGGTCTTATCAACACAGACAGAATTAGGAACCAAATCCCAGAATGCACTGTGACAAGCTCAGTGAAACAAACCTATGATGTTGGAGGAGGTGAGAAAGTCGACTCATAATTGAGAAGTCACAGATCCACAGTATTTTGATGAAGTGTGTATCAGGGAGCAGAAGGTTTGAGATCAGTCATGAAGTCAGTGTTTGTGTAGTGTGACTTGTGTACCTGTTGTTCTTCATCTTTATGTGCGGAAGGTTCCGCTGGGTTTGGCTGCGCAGATATTGCTGAATGTTTGCTCGCATCATCGACGCCTGATGATCAGAAACCAGATTCAGTCACTCAGACAAATACAAAAAGCTCAAGTGTACACTTAAAATGAGTCCGGTGTTAAATGATTTACCATGACAACTTGAATGTCATTATAAAAAAATACATTCTTGACCCGACCAATAGAAATAAGGAGCCATGTGTTTGTCCCATTACTGTGGGAATATTAAACAATCTGAATGATTATTGTTTGAAAATGTAAAAATGTGATTTTTATCTTCAAAAACAATAGAATAAAAGAACAACGGAACAATAAAAACAATAGAAGGAAATACCAAAACAAATCCTTGTATGTGTGCATGTGTCTGACAGAACGTGTGTGTGTGTGTGTGTGTGTGTGTGTGTGTGTGTGTGTGTGTGTGTGTGTGTGTGTGTGTGTGTGTGTGTGTGTGTGTGTGTGTGTGTGTGTGTGTGGTGAGCCATTGTGTGTACCACTATACGAGAATGTGTGTGTGTGTGTGTGTGTGTGTGTGTGTGTGTGTGTGGTGTGTGTGTGTGGTGTGTGGTGTGTGCGCGCGTGGTGGTGTGTGTGTGCGTGTGTGTGTGTGCGTGTAGATGTGTG
This sequence comes from Triplophysa rosa, assembly GCF_024868665.1. Taxonomy (NCBI): domain Eukaryota; kingdom Metazoa; phylum Chordata; class Actinopteri; order Cypriniformes; family Nemacheilidae; genus Triplophysa; species Triplophysa rosa. The sequence goes on from NC_079890.1 coordinate 38,457,153, forward strand.
CGCGTGCATGTGCAGTTACGCAGAGAGTCTGATCCTCTAAACACATCACACCTCAACTGAACATACAAACAACATGAAATGAAAAAAAACAATTCTTGACATGTGTTGAGTGGAAAACAATAAAGTTGTCCATCGCCTCATCATGCATTATAGTATATACTCGAATTGTTAGTTTGTTGATAGCTCTCACTCAGTGTTGTAATGTAACGAAGTACAAATACTTCGTTACTGTACTTAAGTAGAATTCTCACATATCTGTACTTTACTTCGTTATTTATATTTCTGACAACTTTCACTTTTACTCCACTACATTTCCTAAATAAAATGTGTACTTTTACTCCGATACATTTCTCCTAACCATCTTCGTTACTCCTTACTACAAATGAAAGAATTTTCAGAACAAATTTGAGTTGGTGACGTAATGCCTGTTTGTTGTCATGTCAACCGCCAAGCACGACGAAGAAGAAGTCCTGCTTGTCCGGGCATGTCACATTATTGATGCCATCATGGAAGCACCTGCTGCAGGCTCTGCTGCTAACGTTACCACTCCGGTAGCAGATGACGAGCATCTCGACTACAGTGACGAACTTGGTGAACTCCGTGGTGGTGACGAAGATAACGTTACACACCCGTGGCCGTATTTGCAAGAAATATTTTCGTACATTGGAGTGAAAAATTCTTCCTACCGGATTAAGTGTGGGTTTCCATTACTCTGGTTTTATTCGCATTTTGAAGTTTCGCTTCAGAATGGAAATGCCAAATTTCTAATTAAAAACCCTTAATTCGCAAAAAGGTTTTTACGCTCGCTTGAGGTGGTTTTTCATTTTTGCGAAAAAGGGTTAATGCGAATAATGGGAGATGGAAACGCATTTGCTGAATAAATTCCTCCAAAAAGTCACGTAACTGCACTATGAGACTGCGTAACCTGACTAACCAGAGTAATGATCTTGTGACACAGCATCAGAAATGTTGTGATGGTCATTCTTAAACGCCTGAGCAAAGTCGTCAAGTATTTTTGTAATTGCCTCTTAGAACTAGCTGTCACGGCTGTGTTTCCCGAACAGCAGGCATCCACAAAAGCACCGCATTTATTGAGTTTCCTAATCGTCTGCTTGCGCAAGTATATCAAAACTATTATATTCAGTGGTTTCTCTTACTGATATTTAGTGCCAGTTTATTAGGTTGACTAGTTGGATGGAAACGGCAAATGTTTTATGCGATTTTCCAATTTTGCGCATAAGCTAAATTCGCAACTTTGGATGGAAACCCGGTATGCCTACCGAGAGTCACTGAAATATTGGCATTTAAAAACTCCCCGTCCAACCTGAAGAAGCACATCGAGGTAGGTTAAATTAATTTTCATTCAATTCACATTATTTAACATGAATTAGTTATCATAAGCCTGTTCAGATATCTGGCTAACGTGATGGCCAGGCTAACGTGTGCTAGTTAACTTTTCTGATTAGCCAATGTGCAGATATTTAACAACACCAATGATTTTCCCTCCGAATTAATTCAACACATAATACTGAAATGGTTAATAACGGTTTCTGGTATAGCCTAAGTGGCGGCCGAATATTTCCTAGGTAAATTAGCGTTACACCGGTGGAGGGATTTTTTTAGACCACATTAGGCTAATTAATGGCAGGTTACAGAGGAGCCTTCAGGATTACTCACATCTTCAAAAGCACCGTGCATTTTGTTGAACTTGAGATTTGCTTTGATTTAATTACCTCAAAATTCTAACCGTTCACTTTTTTTTAAATACTTTTACTTTTAATACTTAAGTACATGTTATATCAGACAATTACTTTTGATACTTAAGTATACTAAATGTCAGGTACTTTAAGACTTTTACTCAAGTAATATTTTAAAGGGTGACTTTAACTTCTACCAAAGTCATTTTTTGGTAAGATACTTGTACTTTTACTCAAGTATTGCTTTCAAGTACTTTATACAAGACTGCTCTCACTCACTCTCACTGATTAAAATGTAAAAAATACATTCTTACATTGAAGGACGGCCTCCTAGCAACCATCAAAAACATCTTGGCAACTGCATACATTTTCATTTGAAATAATATATGAACTTGATGCATGTGATGTAAATACAGGAATATTTCCAGTAATTACACAAATCGTCACAATATTCATAAAGATAAACCATCATTACGGTCAAAATTCTCATTTGTGCTCAAAATGATTGAACAATTACATTACAGTGGTTAAATGATTATTAATAGTTTATCAATGATTATAATGTAGAACAATAATGCTTTTGCATTAAATTAGCGTGAATAGAGTTGACCTTCTCAGGTTCATCGATGGCCAGAACTTTAGTGATGTTGTCGTGTTTCTGCAGGTGCACTTTGACGGTTTCTTCTAGAACCTTGTTGTGTTTGATGAAGGTGACGTACACCACACACCCCATCAGAAGCGACAGGCTTTCCCGCCAGGTGATGATGTCATCCATGAGAACCACGAGCAGGATGAGCACATCACACGTGTAGAACATCACATCCCTGCAGAGCGGCCACCAGGTCAAACTGAGCGTGTCGTGAGAGAACGCGGCGCACGCGCCCATAACAGCCAGAACGTTAAAAAACCCTGAACCCACGACGACTCCGACACCCACGCGAGCGCTGGAGAGAAAGAGCCCCATGAGAGACATGAAGAACTCGGGTACAAAACCTCCGGCGGCCATGAAGTTCACCGCTGAGAGATCTGCGGAGACGCTGAGTTTTTCTGTCAGGATTCCCAAAGACGGGATGAGGAATTCTTCGCACACGATGACTAAAGCAAAGAAGGTGTAAATCAGAGCAGCGATGTGAAGAAGAACCCAGCCGTGTCTGCGCTGCTCTAACGTGAAGAGATCTTCTGGATAGTGAAGGGTTCTGTGAGGAGCTGAAGGACTTCTGGCGACACCGCTGGTGTTGACCGGAGGTTTGGGTTTAGCGCTGATATAAATGCATCTAGAATATTCTCGTGTTTTGAGTATCTTTAAGGAGGGACTCATGTCCAGATCGGTTCTGGCTTCGTAAGACGACCTCGGAGCTGTTTCTGGTTCATGAGCGCTTCTCTTCCAAACGTTCTGACTCCGGCTCAATGAAAGCCAGCAGATCCAGCACATGAGAGTCACGCAGACGACGCTCAGTGTTTTACACAACCTCAGTCTTCTCCCGTGCGATTGATTCATACTGGATGGATCTTAAAACGGTTGCAAACACAGTCTGAATAGTCACCAGACACCAGCGGGTCATTTGTCGAGGTCAAACGGTGCATCGGACGAAAGCTTCTGATGGCCACACAAAGCACATTTTCTCAAACATTCTGCATCACAGCCTGACAAACACAAACAAACACATTAGACATAAAACACGTTATACAACAGTTCTTTCGGGTTCTCGAATCTGATTGGCTGAGAGCCATGAGATATTCCACCAGTATCACCACGGTTTCTGATTTATATATAAACTCAATATTGCTCTCGTAGTCGTGTGATCGTGCTCTTATATCAGCGGGTGTGACTGTCTCCTGTTCTTGGCCTCGTGCCTCTGGCCTAATCACAGCCATGTTGATATTAGAGCGCTATCACGCTCCTACTTGAGCGTTATTGCATTATTTACGTGAGAAAATATGAGATAGTTCTTAGCCTTCAGATGTTTCATTATCATTTACGAAATGCAACAAGTCAAAAGTAAAAGAATTAAAATAATAAATAGTTACTCACTACTATTTATTGTTAGTAACTCATCAAGATAATTTAAGAGAGCTTTTTTTGCAACTAGTCAAAATTTGAAATTGTTGAAAAAAGTCTAAATCACTAATACAGTCAACATGATCATACTTTAAAATTTAAGCAACACGTTTTACAGTAGTAATAGCAAAACCTTGTGTTTTTTTCATTACATTTATACATTTAACAGATCCAAAGCGACTAAAGGATCAAATAAAAGAGCATTAAACATTCTACACTGGACGCGACATGACGCGCGGTTTGTCGCACCGCATTTAGTGTGGACAAAATAAAATATTATAATGGGTTCTAATGCGTTTCTAACGCCCCGTTCAGACCACCAGCGACACCAAGTGACAAAGTGAGGCGATTAATTTCACTGGAGAGCCAGCGACTTCTGGCGACACGAGCGTCAGTGACAGTTGGCGACAGGAAATGAGCGTGTCGTGACACGACAAAGTTGAGATTTGCTCAACTTTATGCAAATGATGAGCGACTTTTGGGAGCAACTACCAATAGGAGTAAAGCAGCGGAGCTCACGTCATCTCTCTCGTCAGTTACTGCAGGGTTTGTTTATAAATGTGACTAGAGCAACCAAAGCTAGGAACGCCTTCTAACCACCTCTTAGCAAGAGACTAGCGACACACAGCGACACCATCGCTAGCGGCCTGAACGCACAGTAATGTCTTTTGTCGCGTCGTGCCGGTCGCGTCCGGTGTAGACAGGGTTAGTCTAAATGCTAACAATAACAATATAGTGAAAACAGTAGTGATGTTCTTTATTTTCTCACTATCACTTATTCTGGTCGATAATAAGCATTTGAGCATTTCTTGTTCTTGATAAGTTTGTCTGAAATCATACGCACCTTGTCACGGAGTGTGTTCAGTATTTCACACCTGACAGCGTCTGAGAGCTTTGTGTGAGATCTGACAGATGTTAAAGCAGATTAGAAGACAATAATCTGATAAATCTGTGTCGTTGTCAACTGAAATAAGCCTGTAAATATCTTCCTCGGTTTCATCTGCTACTTTTGTCTGTGACATTCTCTTCAACTAGTTTTTAAATCTGTTTCTTTCTAATCATTTCTGCGGGAGTAGTTGGCAGGAACTACACAATAAGTGATTTAGGGGGAAAATGTTCTGCTTTCCTTTCAAACTTTCTGTCTTTCCTTTTCATTTCTCACTGAAGTTCACATGACGGACAGACACTAACCCTGCTGCTGTCAGCTACTGCACAACATTTCATCTGCTTTGAGTGTTTTAAAGTATAGATTGTGTTAAAACATTGTGTAATGCAGTGGCTCAAATGTTTTCTTTGTAAAGCCCCCTTTGTGTAGAGTGCATTGCTTTGCGGCCCCCCCAAATAAAGATTTATAATCATAACTGAACATTTTTATTAAATCAAAAACATTCAGAAATATTCAGTTATACAATGCTGAAAAATCTATTCTTTTGGTTGGTAATCTTATTTTTCTGATGTTAGATTGCACAAATATTATGAGCAATTACTATATTTCATAAAATGCCACAAAATCCCCCCCAGAACCATCTTTGCCCCCCGTTTGAGAACCACTGGTGTAATGCACACTGCATAAAAATGTCAACTTCATTAAAAAAAACTTTAAATACAGCAGATCTACTATATAATACTTAATCTTTGCATTAAACAGATTTAGTTTCACAGAAGTGTAAACCTACAGAGTAATCAATGTATGTTTTATATAAATATCACAGTGGTAATGATATAGAACACATACGCAACACGTGTGACGCGTGTTAAAGATGGACAGGCAAACAAGTGAGCCGTATTTAAAAGCAAATGCAGTTTTATATTAAAGATAGAAAAACAGCAGAATACATCACTGTCAGACACCCGGTTAGTATCGCAACTACATATACAGCATCTTCATATTTACATAGAAATTACAACCAAAAACAAAGAAATTATAAATATCTTAGTTAACTTACAGCAGTTATACACGTGAACCGTATTTCTGGAACAATAAAGCACTCTGTTAAATAAAACCCTATCGTTCTCTAAACATATCAAGTGGTTATATCACGTAAATCAATCAAATCAATGCACGTCTGTTCGTGAAAATCTGTACAAACTTTATCAGGAAGAATAAGCAGTCGGGTTAAAGGTTAACTAAACTAAACGGCACTAAACTCTGGAGGCGTTCAGAGCGCGTGTCATAGCAGCAGATCATGAACCTGTTCTGGACAACTACTGAAACTTCAACATGCGCGTGTGACACGTGACGTCAAACACAAAAACAAACAAACATGTGACGGCATCACAATACATCAAATATATACTGCAGCTGAAAACATCAACAGTTTAACCCCAAAATTGTTTTAAGGAACGTGAGATTTAGCATTGTGACACGTTCATGAACTAAAATGATTTTTAAAATGAACATCAGCATACAGGCAGCACAATAAATAGTCTTTATGAAAACCTCACAATTATGAGAATTTGGGGACTGTCAACGTTAAAAAGTACCTAAAAGAAACATTTTTTCCAAGCAAAATAAGAATAGTTCTTTTCCTGGTATGTATGTTGAGTTGAAGTATATCTGGGTGTGTTTTTGACGTCAACAGTGGCTTTGCTGTCGTGTGTAAAGTGCTGTACAGAGTCTGTCCGCTTTGAAACATCTGCACCAAATATGTACATGCAAACACTGGCTTTAACATGAGTGTATCGCTCTCTGTGGACCATCATTTACTAGAAACGCTAAGAGGAAATATAGATTCTTCAGGTGTGTGTGAATTTTGTCCTTTGGCACCATCACAAAGTCCAATGAATCATTTAACAGTCCAAACACTTTAAAAACTACTTAAAACAAGACGATAAAAACCCGACGTCATGTACAAAAGTTCATAAATACATAATGGCGATGCTGAGCTGAAAATATCTCAAGAAGCTTTGCGTGACAAACGTTTTACTCCGCAATGTGTAGAAAGAGGCTCAAAATATCCGTCAGTGTTTATTTCTCCGGTTCGTTGACTCCAGCAGGCTTCAGCTTTTCCGTACATCAAAGACCCAAAGGAGGCGAGGGGCGATCCAGAGAGAGAGAGAGAGAAGATCACGAGATGATGTACTGTACGCGTTTCCATGCGTGTTTATGTTTTGTCACATGTACACATTCACACTTCGCTCTCCGTGGAGGCTTTGCGGTTGGGGACCCAGCCAGTGTCGGGATGTGCACCGTGTCGTTGAGGCGTCACGGTGTGGGCGGTGCTGAGACTCGAGCACTCCGATTGGTCGCCCTGCAAGAGTTGCTCGGTCTCGCCGTCGTCCAGAGAGGCGGAGCTCGCCTGGAGAGACACGGTGTCCGTGCGCATGCAGGCGTGAAGCCCCGCCCCTCGACACGCCTTCAGCTGTCTGAGATCTTCCCAGTAAAGATCTTCTCCTGAGAGCAGACACACCCCCTCCACGATACGGATCTTCTCTTTAGTGTAACCTCCGTCCACGACACCCTGGACCTGTGAACGTCACGCAATAACATTCGTGTTCAGTGTTGTTTAAATACAAAATGAATGAAGAATTCATAAATCTGTTTTCATGGTCTCAGAAAGTATTTTTAGAGCAATTATTTTATATATACAAACCAGTTTTGAGGTAATAGCAATGTTCACAGGTCTAACAGACCAGCATTAAAGTCCCCGTGAACCGGAAGTTGCGATCGTATTTACTTCCGCGTTTTAACGCATTTCCGAGTGAAATTGAATTTGGAATGAGAAAAATAGTGGGCGTGGCTTTCGTCGTTCTCTGCGATTTGATTGGATGTATAAAAACAGATGTTGCTTTTTCAAATGGAACCGCCCAAGCCGTCTAACATACATCATTTCAGATGTATAGTCATTACAGGAAGGAAGTGCATTTTCAGATTTTAACTGAAGATTATGAGGGCACAAAGAGAATGACCCACATTGATAAACGATTTACGATAAACGCTGCAATATTTCATGAAAAAATAGACATCGTCCTTTTTAATTTCACTGGGACTTTAACTACTGTATTCATGTATAACACTCCTGTAGAACTTAAAACTGAACTAAATCAAACCTTCATAGCAACACACCACAGTCCATGCTGACATTCCTCAGAAATGTCATTTTATTTTCATCTCAACACACAAACATTCAGTAAAGCGGTGTTGCTTTCACTCTCATGCACACACGCCGTCAGTCTGAAATGTTTCTCATGCGGGACAGATGCGAGATGCTGGTTCGGGGGTAAAACAGAAGATTCACGTCACTGAACTACCTTGACCGTCATTGAGTGGAAATGTCAGAAGGTGTACGGAGAGAGAGAGCTGTAGGGCGGATTGAGATGCTGGGAGGAACATGACATGAACATCAGAAACCTCACTGAGACATCAGCGGCCGTTTACATCAGACCGCACGACTCTGACATCATCAATCGTGACATTTGACACTAAACATGGTGTTTGGCTCACGTACAGATATTCATAAACTGATTAGTTTGTGAAACGAGACGAGAAGATGAAAAACAGCGCACCTCTTTTTTATATCGCAGCTGGTTGTTTATGCAGGGTTTCTGGGCATTGGTCTCTATTTTCACCTCCTGTGTCGAGGTCCTGTATGACGGGTTGCTGTACGTCAGGTTACTCACTCCTGGATCTGCAAACTTTAACTTTTTGTGCCTGAAAAACCAAGGAAGAATGAGCGACTGACTCTCAGAGAACATCAATAAACGCTTGAGATAATCTGAGACGCACCTGTAAATAATAAACGCTGTGATCAGTATCAGAATGGCCAGGACCGTCAGAGCTCCACCGATCACATAACTGATATGAGGCCCGTCATCTAAAGAAAATACAATAACGTTTGGAGTTAAATGACAAGTCGATGTCGACATTTAGAAGAACAGAAGGATGCTGGATTTACCGCGTGGTGCAGACACAACATTGTTCTGAATACAGCCGCGGCGATTAGAGTCTGTGCAACTGCAAAGAGAAGAATTCATGAATTCATGATTATTTAACTTCACAACTTCATCGGCATATAGCAACGGAGTCCAGTTGTCATGTATTGTTGTGTTTAATGTGGACGGGTGACTCACTTTATCGCTGAAGAGCCCGATTGAGGTTTCCCTGTGTGGTCTTTGGGTCTGTTAGGGGCTTGAGTACCTGCCGTGCCTTTCTCAGGTGAGATGGGAACATAACCAGAGACTGAAAGAGAAAACACCGCCACCAAACACACTGATCACACTAGAGCTGCAATGCTACAACTCAATGATCTTAATACTTCAATGAAATCATCGTAGAATGTGAAACGTGTATGCCGTCAAGTTATTATAGTCAACTATAACTTAACACTTCTGTTAAGTGAAATCAATTAAAATAGAGGCCTAATTATTCTTAGAAAGATTGTTTCCGCTTATTTCAGAAATGCATTTCAAACTGTACATAAACTAAAAGTAGAACTGACAATAAATTAACTACCCTGTGCTGCCTTTTCATAAACTCATTCATTCTCCAAACAATTTGAAAGCAGACTTTGAGACGTCTAACATGATCATCTTTATGTAAAACATGATCGCAGTATCTCGCTGCGCATGATTTGTATAATCAGGCCAAAAACACACTGACAAAGGAGATAAGAGCAGCTAAGAGAAGCTACTCTGAAAAGCTGAAGAACCAGTTTTCAGCCAACGACCCTGCATCAGTGTGGAAAGGCCTGAAAGACATTACCAACTACAAGCCATTATCCCCTCAGTCTATGGGTAATCAACGACTGGCTGACGACCTGAACGACTTCTATTGTCGTTTTGAAATGCAGAGTCTCACCCTTCACACCCGCCCTGACCCTATCTCTGCTATACCATTAACACCTCCTCTTGACATTCAACCTGCACTTAAGATCTGCGAAGAGGATGTTTGCCAGCTTTTCCGCAAACAAAAGATCAGAAAAGCACCAGGCCCAGACAATGTCTCACCCTCCTGCCTGAAAGTCTGTGCGGAGCAGCTGTCGCCCATCTTCACTAATATTTTTAACAGATCTTTGGAGCAGTGTGAAGTCCCTTCATGCTTCAAACGCTCCACCATCATCCCTGTACAGAAGAAACCCAAAATATCTGGACTTAATGACTACAGGCCTGTTGCTTTAACATCTGTGGTCATGAAGTCATTTGAGAGACTTGTACTGGCCCACCTGAAGGACATCACCAGACCACTTCTTGATCCCCTCCAGTTTGCTTACCGAGCAAACAGGTCTGTGGACGATGCAGTAAACATGGGACTGCATTACATCCTACAACACCTAGACAGACCAGGGACTTACGTCAGGATCCTGTTTGTAGACTTCAGCTCGGCCTTCAACACCATAATCCCAGACCTCCTCCTGCCCAAGCTTGCCCAGCTCTCTGTGCCAACCTCTACCTGTCAGTGGATTATTAACTTCCTGTCGAACAGGCAGCAGCTAGTGAGGTTGGGAAAATTTAAATCCAGCACATGTACCATCAGCACCGGAGCTCCTCAAGGATGTGTTCTTTCTCCACTGCTATATTCACTCTACACAAACGAATGCACCTCTACAGACCCTTCTGTCAAACTCCTGAAGTTTGCAGATGACACCACAGTCATTGGCCTTATTCAAGACGGTGATGAATCTGCCTACAGAAAGGAGGTTGCTCAGCTGGCTGCCTGGTGTAGTCAAAACAACCTAGAGCTGAATGCATTCAAGACAGTGGAGATGATAGTGGATTTCAGAAGGAACCCTCCATCACTTCCTCCCCTCACCATCCTGGACAGCACTGTGGATACTGTGGAGTCATTCAGGTTCCTGGGCTCCACCATCTCTCAGGACCTGAAGTGGGAGTCCCACATAGACTCCATTGTAAAGAAGGCCCAGCAGAGGTTATACTTCCTCCGTCAATTGAGGAAGTTCAACCTACCACAGGAGCTACTGACCCAGTTCTACTCAGTGGTCATCGAATCTGTTCTGTGCACTTCAATTACTGTTTGGTATGGCTCGGCCACCAAATCAGACCTACGAAGACTACAACGGACAGTTCGTAGTGCTGAGAAAATTATTGGTGCTCCTCTGCCCACACTTCAGGACCTGTACGATTCCAGAGTGAAAAACAGGGCAAGAAAAATCATCATTGACTCCACACACCCAGCACACAAACTCTTTGATCTGCTGCCCTCTGGCCGGCGCTTTAGAGCACCAAACACCAGGACTTCCAGACACAGAAGCAGCTTCTTCCCCCAGGCAATCTCCCTCCTAAACAGATAACTGCTCCTTAAGAGCAATATTCCACTTCCACTACTCCTATAGTGTGCACTATAGTGCCTTATTATATCTACATCTTATGTATACATGCATATAACACTACCTCTACTTACTAAATTATCCATTTGCACAAGTGTACATACAATCTGTTAATATGTTTATTCTACTATATACTACCCTGTACAATGTCTCTTATATGTTATTATCCCCCATTTTCTGTAAAATAGTCTTTATTTTATATATGCACAATTTAGAATCTTTTAGACTGTAAATCGTATTATATTGTATTGTCATTGTGTTGAATGTCTGTACTAGAAGCTTCCAACACCAAAGAAAATTCCTTGTGTGTGCAAGCACACTTGGCAATAAAGCTCTTCTGATTCTGATTCTGATTCTGATGATTTGTTGGTGTGAAATGAGGCGCGTCAGACTCACTGGTGGAACACGGCCGGCCGTCGGGTTCATCCGGACACGCGCACACGAAGCTGTTAGTCCTCGCCAGACACAGATGTGTGCAGCCGCCGTTATTCACAGCACAATAGTTTGTACCTGCAATGAGTCTGATGGTTACTGACCTGTCAATCGTGAGAAGAACATCTCAGCTTTATACACACACAGTTTAACATTCTCTCTAGCGTGTCGTGACCAGTGGCATCCCTCTCCCCGCAGCCGCCAATCTTACCCGTCTGCCGCTGCGGCGACACCACTATGATGTCCATGAGACCCTCTACATTAGCCAGCACGGTCTCTTTACTACGCCCTGTGTGCTTATCTACACGCTGAATCGACTTGGTCTGCCAGTCCGTCCAGTAAATCCAGCGGTCTTGCTGTGAGATTCGGGAAAAAGGAGTTAATGGAGAGAAGACCGGTTTGAACTGGGGACAAAGAAAAAGGTAAAGAGAGAGAGAGAGAGAGAGAGAGAAGAATGTGAAGAAACGGAGGGACCAGGAGATGAGATGATGTCATGCAGAACAGGTGATTGAAGACAGCGTGAGGATGAGGAAGGCCAGATAAGGAAGTCATGTGATGATGATGATGGTTAAGTACCTGCGTGAGAGCGAACGGGTGCGAGACAGGGTTGACCAGAACCTGGCGCAGTTTGCCATTCAAGTCAGAGCTTTCGATGCGGTCCAGGTGAGCGTCCACCCAGAAGATCCTGCACATAAAAGCACGTGACGCGTCACTTCATCTGCTCATCGTGAACAACAGAGTTGAAGCCAGTAACTGTTAGTGCTACACATAGTATATAAACTCGGCAACAGTGTGAGATGTTAAAGATCACCACAGACAGACAATGCACAGGTGTTTTCATACTAAAGCTTCAAAATACTGTATTTTTTAATATTTATGCAAAAATGTTCATTTGATGACTTCAAAAGCATTACACAAATCTTTTTGCGTGTCATCGACATTCTGCAAAGCCTTTCTCTGTTACTGACAAGTACAGCTGTCACCAGGGATGAAGCGATACCAGTATCAGTATATTTGGGTATCGGGCCCTAAGACACTAAGCTCATGTACTCGTAACAATGCACCGATACCTCATGTGACAGAACAGACAGAAATTCGTTGTGAAATTTGCTTTGAAAGTTTGTGACAAGCACATACGTTTTTTTATTTGTTCATAACGTGTTTAAGGTGGAGCTGTTTGTAATTACGAGGCTACTATTTTTATTAGTCCAGGCATCGGTATCGGCGAGTACCAGAAAAAAATATCGGTACTCATACTCGGTCTTTAAAAAATGGTATCGGTGCATCCCTAGCTGTCACGGTTATGAAATTTGGCTGACGATTCATTTATTCAATGAATAAAATATAGATACATTAAGAAATGTTCACGGAAGAGAGCACCAGAGTATGAGTCCTTGTTATTTATAACATATGTTCAGAGTGAGATCACATCTGTTAGGAGAGGAACCACTCAAAGTTTCAGCAGCGGCTCCTCAGTCCCACCCAACAGGCCCTTTTCACAATGACGTCACTTAACTTCTGCCTTTTCGCAAAGCAATGTATCATAACATCCATCTTGAAACAAACAAGAAAAACTTCCGTTTTGCCATCGCGCTAGAATTGAACAAGTGACAGAACACGTATTCAAGTACTTATCCTAGCACCTTCGCTAACACAAAACACCAAACACTTACCTTCATAATCAATCAGGCACTGTTCAACGAAGAATTTCTATCCTTTCTCTAGCTTTGATCTTGTCGTAAGCAAAAATTTGTCTGTAAGATGTTGTACATCATCTAGCCGTATTTGTGGCAGCTGTGCAAGGGACTTGGTAAACTCCATTCTGAGGCGCTGGCGGAAGTAACGATACACTGCTTCGCGGCAGAACAGTAGATGCGTGACGTCATGTGAAAGGGGCCTATTCTCTCAAGGTTTTCTAGCAGTTCAATTTTACTATTCGTCGCTGTCGGGCGGAAACCTCCTATGTCCAAATTTGGTCAATTTCATATTTTTTCACAAATCGATGCTATTGGTCAGTCCCCATGTGGGTCTGTTATTTTTACAAATTATTAACCAATCTAAAGTGTTGAAAATAGCTTGAGAGCAAATCTCTTAACTCCATTGGACACTTCAACTGTCTGAGAAGTCTCGTAACTCCACCTCTTCTTCACTCCGCGGGAGCTTCTCGGCATTACGTCTCCTGATTGAACGTTTTTTAGACAATAACGAGTGAAAATAGTTAGGTTAGGCAGATTAATTTCCGCCTATATTAGACGGCCTGTTTAACGTTTTATTTTGGTATTGCATCACTCATAGCTCTAACGTTTAAAATAGAGTTTAGGAAGATGTATGTAACCACAATCATTAGCTTTCATTAGCTTTTAAAGCCTCGTCTCTTGTCAAAAGGCTCAACGCGACCGCAGACTTTGATGAACACTTCTGGCAGCAGCGACGTCTGTGTCTGTACCATTCTTATCAATGACAGCGTAATCTCGTATCTCCCTGCTCCCAAGTCATAAACCTCGTGTCTCCGATTAAACATGGTTTTGGGGAAATGTTGTGTTAATGTTGGTACACAACAGTATATGATAGCAATATAAGGTATAATACCAACTTTAACGATACAATGCTTAATAACTCAAAAAATATGCAGTTGTTTTAATTTCCTGAAAAATAATGGTTTTGGAGATACGAGGATTCCGCCCGACAGCGAGGTATTGTTAAAACTGACCAGCACAAACAAAAATGTTACATATTGGTAAATCTGATCAAATATAGACAAATAAATCCAAATAAAGAATTTAGAATAATAAAAAAAGCTCATCTCATCTGAGCGCGACAGAATGATGAAAGAATTTTCATTTTTGAGCAGACTGTCCCTTTAAGGCTGATGTCTTTGAGTCAGAGGAGCATATGATCACGTCATAAATATAAAAAACAGGCAGTGCAAGATTTCAACAAAAAACATTAATGATCAAAATCGTTTGCATGTCATATTCTTATAGGTTAGGCATTGGCAGACAAACTGTTTATGAGTGATTATATTGCAGTTTTTGCATTCAATGTCTCTTAGCAGCATGAAAAAGAAACGTTTTTTTATCATTTATTTATCTGGGAATAAACAAAGCGAGTGAAAAACAGTCATTATAATCTCGCGTTATAAAGAACGAAACGGACTGCATGATACAGTAAATGGGTCTGACTGATCGTATCGGTCTCTACAGAACTTCTGATTGGTCATTACGTTCACTCGCTGCCGATTGGTTGTGATGCTCAGTGAACACAGGAAAAAAATCTTTGATGCACCGTGATCGGATGTGAACGTAAAGCTGTATTTTGCTATGGTTTAGCAAAATGACCATTTCAAATGGGAGCGTTTTTGGCACAATATCGCGATACTACTCCGTATCATGATACTCCAGCTGGTATATTATCATTAGATATCTCTATAGTACCCTGCATGGGAGGAATCTGTATAAGTTTGTGTTTTACCTGCGTGTGTCATAGTCCAGCGTCAGGCCGTTCGGCCAACCCAGATCAGTGTTAATGAGAACCTTCCTGTCAGAACCGTCCAGATGCGCTCGCTCGATCTTCGCAATGTGACCCCAATCCGTCCAGAACAAGAATCTGGACAAAACCAGCGACAAAAATGTCATTCAAACATCATAACTGAAATCTGACGCTGCTCGTAAAACAAACACACACAAACCTGAAATGAAACAATGACTTAAGCTTTAATGTCTTACCCCTTGCTAGGGAACACAGCAATCGCTCGCGGTTCGTCCAGACTGTTGTTCACCAGAACCTTCCGTGACGAACCATCCAAGTGAGCCACTTCGATGGTGTTACGTCCAGTATCCGTCCAGTACATGTTACGGGCCACCCAGTCCACAGCGAGTCCATCGGTGGTCTTCAGACCCTGACCGATCACCGTCTCCATGCTGGTGCCGTCTAAATTCACCCGTCTGCAAACGACACAATCGCACAAGAGTCAAGTCTGCTCGCGGATCAAACAAACAGTAAAAAATCAAAGGAACACCATCATCACACCTGATGACATCCAGCGACACATCCGTATAGTACAGCTTCCCCTCCACGCTGTCGTAGTCCAGAGATATGACGTTATGTAACTCGGGCACAGGGACGTGCACGTCTGTGTGGTCGCTGGTGTCCAAAGAGATTCTGCGAACGCTGACGCGGTTTGAGAACAGCAGGTACGTTTCCGGCAGAGGGTCACATGACCTGCCGTCGCTCTTCAGCAGGATACCGGTGGGACAGGCGCAGGACGTCCCGTTATGACGAGGCAGACACAGGTGAGTGCAGCCGCCGTTTCTCCGCCCACATTTGTTAAAACCTTTAAAAGACGAGACGCATAAACTTTACTTTCTAAAGAGCGCATCGTGATGTCATACTGTTGTGTACATTTACAGTCATTGCACCAGTTGAACAAGTTGACAAAAAGCCCGACCAGCAGAGGGCAGCGTCTCATTCTCTTGTACTGAGGAACGGGTGAAAGTTTGGAAACGTGTTCAACCAAAGCGAATGACTAGTGCTGTCAAACACCAAGGGTGGTTCTCCGTTTAGTCCTAGACTAAAATCAATGTTAGAGGTGTCTAAACTGAAAACGGTTAGCATGGAAATATCTTAAAATACATCAGTGCCATTGTTTTGTCACCAAAAACAAAATACATGTGCGTATTTTGTAAGACATGTTTGTAAAAACTAAGGCTTAAACTAATCCCCAAACCTGATCAAAAAGTCCCACTGAAGTACATTCGAAGTGTTGTGGTGTCATTAAAAGCTATATATAGCAAACAGCGGGTAACAAAATCTAATTCTGGAAACAACAGTTCAAGTTCAAACTACTTCACAGCGGGAAAAACTTTCTGCGTTCCATTTAGAAATAACACAAAGATGAATAAACGCGCATGGTTTCAGAGTGGCAGTTTTGGAGATCCAAGCTTTCAGTCGGACAGCGATGATGTAAGAATGTGATTGGGTGTACACAAGCGTACCCAAGGGTCTGGCGCGGTCCACGGCCTGTATGTCCATGAGTCCGGGCAGGTTTGAGCGGACGGTGATGCTGTTTCCTCCCGTGTCTTTATCTGCTCTGTGTATACTTCTGCTCTGCCAGTCCGTCCAGTACATGTGAGCTCCCAGCAGCGTCAGTCCGTACGGATGCTGCACAGGAGACACCAGCGTCCTGCGGTTTAACCCATTCAGATCCGACGCTTCGATCCTCTGTAGAAAAAAAACACTAGTTAAACATCAATGATGACGTAACAGCACGTGGGCCTTTTCACAGCTGATATGTGTTGGTGTCATGACATCGGCCCTATGACCCAGATTTGTACAGAATTAAAACTCAAAAGTTCATCTTCTCCAAACCTGTAGCACTTTTTTTACTGCTGACTTACAAATCTAGTTGAGTTTGAACACTCGGCTGACAGCATCAGGACACAAACCTCAGTATGAGCATCCGCCCACAGCAGCTGAGATGACGCTCGGTCTATAGCCAGTCCATTCGGCCAGCCCAGATTATTATTGATCAGAACCACGCGCTCCGATCCGTCCATAGCAGAACGCTCCAACTTGGCATGTTCACCCCAGTCACTCCAGTACATGTACCTTAAAAAAGACAAATGATGGAAATCATGACATCCACAAAGCCAAGACACGTGTCTCTGACTAACCGTGTTCCTGAATAGAAGCAACGGCACTTTGAAGCTTGGCTTATGAAAACGTGACCTCTAATGCTAACAGAAACGTCACATGTCATGTCATGTCCTGAGGTCTTGAAAGCAATCGTGGCTAAATCGTTTACCCCATCTCGTGGTACAGGGCGATAGCACGAGGGCTGTCCAGGTTCTGCCACACCAGCACTTTTCTCATAGAGCCGTTGAGATTGGCCACCTCGATGCGGTTTGTTCCGGTGTCCGTCCAGTAGATTTTCCTGCCCACTGAATCTACAGCCAGACCGTCAGTGGTCAACAGACCTGAAGATGAAAGACGAGACTTGAGTTCATCTCTAGAACAATGACGGAGGGGAAATGAATGAAATGAAACATGATCGTTTTCTGGGTACCGGTTGAGACGACTTCCTCTTGTTGTGTGCCGTTGACATTGCTTCTGCTGATCTTCTTTAATGTGCTGTCTGACCAATACACTTTACCTGCAGTAACACAAGATTCATCATAATGCACCATTCAAGAAGCAGGTTATGAGTCATACATCATTAACCAATCAGCTTTAAGAATAGCAAATGTTGGGGGGCTGTTGGTTAAGGTCCAAATTTCAGTTTCATCGCAGCTTCAAAAGACTCTACATGACACCAGCCGATGAATATGGGTGTTGTCTAGCCAAACGATTAGTCATTCTACAAGCAAACTACAAAATGATATACTTTTAAAACATAAATACGCGGCTCGCACTGCCTCCATGTAGCACGTTCATGACTTCACGTACTCTGTAATCACGTCGGAAAGGTCACGTAAGCGGAAGTTCCGACCCAGTGTTTACGAGTGTGGAGAAAGAAGACCGTTCAAAAGTTCTTGAAAGTTGAACAAGGTTATTTTAGTTTAGAGTTCCTGTTCATTGAAATCAAATCAAATATTGACCTAAAAATTATTGGAAAAACTTGAATCTAAAAATAAAGTAAGTTTAAAGCAGAAAAATTATAATAATAAACAAAAACTATAAAAATGAATTAATCTTATATAGCATATTATATAGATTAAAAATAAATCAATAAATAATAAAATGACAAAAGCATACGCCAAAATTGCTAAAACTAACTAAGATTAATACAAAACCTAAAAATGTACAAATAAAAGCTAATTTCAAATATTAATAAAACTAAATAAAACTAAAATCAAAACTATAATAACTCTGATGTTGAATGACACGTTATACTGTATGTATTTGTGCAAGATTATTGTTTAAAATGGTCAGTTTGTGTGCGTACCAGGGATGTTTAAATCTTTGAAAATCTACGTCACGCGCAGTGTTGGGTGTAACCAGTTACTAAGTAATGACTTCTCACTTGAAAAAGTAAAGTAAGGGATTACTCTTATATTTTCTGTAATCTAATTACAGTAACTTCTCATGTAATTAAACAAAATATTGTGTGTAATATACACTCACCTAAAGGATTATTAGGAACACCTGTTCAATTTCTCATTAATGCAATTATCTAATCAACCAATCACATGGCAGTTGCTTCAATGCATTTAGGGGTGTGGTCCTGGTCAAGACAATCTCCTGAACTCCAAACTGAATGTCAGAATGGGAAAGAAAGGTGATTTAAGCAATTTTGAGCGTGGCATGGTTGTTGGTGCCAGACGGGCCGGTCTGAGTATTTCACAATCTGCTCAGTTACTGGGATTTTCACGCACAACCATTTCTAGGGTTTACAAAGAATGGTGTGAAAAGGGAAAAACATCCAGTATGCGGCAGTCCTGTGGGCGAAAATGCCTTGTTGATGCTAGAGGTCAGAGGAGAATGGGCCGACTGATTCAAGCTGATAGAAGAGCAACTTTGACTGAAATAACCACTCGTTACAACCGAGGTATGCAGCAAAGCATTTGTGAAGCCACAACACGCACAACCTTGAGGCAGATGGGCTACAACAGCAGAAGACCCCACCGGGTACCACTCATCTCCACTACAAATAGGAAAAAGAGGCTACAATTTGCACGAGCTCACCAAAATTGGACAGTTGAAGACTGGAAAAATGTTGCCTGGTCTGATGAGTCTCGATTTCTGTTGAGACATTCAAATGGTAGAGTCAGAATTTGGCGTAAACAGAATGAGAACATGGATCCATCATGCCTTGTTACCACTGTGCAGGCTGGTGGTGGTGGTGTAATGGTGTGGGGGATGTTTTCTTGGCACACTTTAGGCCCCTTAGTGCCAATTGGGCATCGTTTAAATGCCACGGCCTACCTGAGCATTGTTTCTGACCATGTCCATCCCTTTATGACCACCATGTACCCATCCTCTAATGGCTACTTCCAGCAGGATAATGCACCATGTCACAAAGCTCGAATCATTTCAAATTGGTTTCTTGAACATGACAATGAGTTCACTGTACTAGAATGGCCCCCACAGTCACCAGATCTCAACCCGATAGAACATCTTTGGGATGTGGTGGAACGGGAGCTTCGTGCCCTGGATGTGCATCCCACAAATCTCCATCAACTGCAAGATGCTATCCTATCAATATGGGCCAACATTTCTAAAGAATGCTTTCAGCACCTTGTTGAATCAATGCCACGTAGAATTAAGGCAGTTCTGAAGGCGAAAGGGGGTCAAACACCGTATTAGTATGGTGTTCCTAATAATCCTTTAGGTGAGTGTATACGTTGTCAAAAGTCTAACTTACTAAACGCCATGCTTAATGTATAATTCTCACATTTGTAGATACTTTGTCAGTATCCAAAAGTTACTTAGTTACTTGAGATATAACTTAGCGCTGTCAACGTTAACGCATTAACGCATGAATTAATTTTTTCAAATTAACGCGTGAGAAAATATTTATCGCAATTAACGCCCGTTTGTTTTGACATTGTTTCTAGCCTTACATTATGTAATCACGCTCTTATTCGTGTACAGGCTTTTAAACCACTTAAGCGCGATTTTAAACAGTTGCTTTGACGCGTTCAATGGAGATAGACCGCTCTAAACTGTGGAGCGCGCAAAATGCAACGAGAGGTCCAGTCTGGTGTAAACAGTCACGGGCTGAAGGCTGCGTCGGTGAATCTCTGTCAGACAGCGCATCCGTGTTAAGTTCTCTTTCGTGCTTGAATGGATAAAACCACACAAGATTATGTCAGAAAGCCCGTTTTGTCTAGCATTTTCTTAAGCACAGACTTCAAAGTGTAAAATAAATCTTATAAATGAATGCAAAGAGTTGTAAATGGGAGTGCTGTTGACTAGCTTTAATGAGAATTCTTCTGCATTTAATTTATAATTTAGCATTAAAGACTGTAAAGTGTCCTTCAATTTCCTACATGAGCTCTCAATTATACTGTTGAATGGCTATAATTAATGTTAAAATAATCAATTTAATAGAGACATCAGTTACAATACTAATATCAAAATGTTAGCTTTCATAAAATGATGCTGTTAAAGAAATATGTTGTTTCTATATCAATTTGAAGATTAAATGTGAAATTATTAAAATGTAAAAGTATATTTTAAAATAAAATCCTTGTGTGCGATTAATCGTGATTAATCACAGAAAAAATGTGTGATTAATCCGATTATTTTTTTTTTATCGATTGACAGCACTAGTATATATATTATTTATTTGAATGAAATAAAAGAGCCGTTTCATGTTTATCTTTGAATCACTTAACTAATCAAGGTTTATATAGCATATGGAAAGTAATTAGTAATAAGTAACTAAATACTTTTTGGAGAAAGTAATTTGTCCAGTAATCTAATTACACTATTGAATATGTCATTAGTAACTAGTAATTAATTACTTTTTCAGAGTAACTTGCCCAACACGGGTACGCGTAACCTTTCCATCGTGATTGCGTAATACAGAAGTCGTTTTCTTGAAAAATGTTTGGCTAGACAACACCCTTATTCATCGGCTGGTGTCGTGTAGTCTTTTGAAGCTCCGATGAAACGCGATTAACCAACAGCCTCCCGTTAAAGTCCATTATATGGATAAAAACCCTGGAAAGTAGGGATGCGCATTTTTGATCATATTTTATTTAGAGTACTGGACAGGTTTGAAAAACGAGTACTCGATTAATTGAGGGCGGGGCATTAGAGGGGGCGCAATGCAAACTCTCGCAACGCAACCATCATCGATCGTCGCTGAAGAGTACTCGTGCCCATCCCTACTGGAAAGCTTTCCTCAAAAGCCTCAATTTGTTTTCCACAGAAGAAATAAACACACGGACGGCTTGTGAATTCTCATGAAATTTCAATTTTATAGTGAACTACTCCTTTAAGAGTAAAATATATAAACGTGTGTTAAGTTCTGTACGTTGAAAGTGTCCACACACCTTCTACAGCATCCACACCGATCGCAATAGTGTTCTTCATGGATGAGTTGACTGCCAGGACGACATCAGCGAAATACGGGATGTCCAGAGAAATCATTCTGACATCTGTCCGCCGGGCGAAGATGAGGAAACTGTTCATTCCTGTAACATGACAAGAAATGATTCTTGTGTTAAAGAAATCGTTTCTAATACACATTACCATTCAAAAGTCGATTCAAATTTGTCATTCCAAAATTTTATTGAGTTTACTGTTCTTTTAAAACGTGAGAAATCTTTTGAACAGTAGTGTTTCAGCCGCTAACATACGGAACCCAAGGTCAGCGAGCGTCCACCCCATGAGATCATCAGCACTGACGTGTCACTTCCATGACCCCTGACCCCCCTCAGCAGGCTCACGTTTCAAAGAAGATCCAGTGCCACGGGCAGAGCGACCACCTGTGATCCCTCCAGTAAATACCTGAGGCTCTTTAATGACGTGTCACAGAATGCTTGACTTATGCAGGCTTTCTTAGATATCCAAGAAGGTGACATGTGATCATGTGATCATGTGAACGGTACCGTGAGTGCAGGTCTTGCCGTCCGCCTGAAGGTTGATGCCGGTGGGACACGCACAGCTCGAGCCTTTAGGGGCAGGCGACAGCAGACACAGATGACTGCAGCCTCCGTTATTCACCGAACACGCCGTCTGAACTTTAGACGGAGAACAAACACAGGTGAGAGAGGAACGCACTGACTGTCCGATCAGAATTAAGACCTCTGGGTGTCTCAGTGCATCATAGCGCATCAATGAGACTTTGTTGATCTGATGCTGTAAAACCTGAGACACTACATTCTTCTCTGATCAGGTATCTGCTAGAAAAGTGACAGTCACAGAAAAGAACAAAAATATGGCTGCTGAAACGTTGCTTTAGAAGATCAAGGCACGTAATGTACAGCATTTAGCTCATTTAATGCATAATGACACACATTTAACTTTTAACTGGAGACGAATGAAGGATGTAAAAGTCTTTGATGTTTACTTTTCCTTCTGTGGTTGTGGAACATGTGAATGTCCATGAGGTTCTCCAGGTTCTCAGCGAGTGTTTTGCGGTCTAAACCCGTGAGTTTGTCTGCGCTCTGGATGCTTTTGGACTGCCAGTCGGTCCAGTAAATTCTGTCTTCATGGAGAGTCAGTCCAAACGGATGCAGCAGCTGGCTGCCAATCAACACCTTCCAGAAAAACAAAAAACCTGATTTTCAATTTCGCCAAAAGATGGACACTCGCTTGAAATATGGATGAGCTGATTTGAAATGTCTGACAACTGATCATTTCAATACAACTGGTTTCTAATGCACTTTTTGTCTTCGTTTTAGCAGTAGAGACATCAAAGAGAACAGAGAAATGTCATGATATTCTTGATATACAGTATGAAATACATATCAAGAATATATTCAGAATATAAATATATATGAAGAGTTGAACTGTGACGAGCAGAGCGGGACGAGGGCCGTGAGGGAACGGTGCGAGGCCGGTATCATGAGCGTAGTGCTGTAGTACTCGAGTCCGGTCTCGAGACGTTTTTTATGGTCTCGGACTTGTCTTGGACTCGTTGGTATTTGAACTCGGACTTGTCTCGGACTTGGTCATTGGTCTCGCAAATGTTCTAGTCGGTCTCGTCCGAGTCCAGCGATATATGTTTTATTTTCTCCTTCAAAACAAAACATTGATAGAGCAATATTCTTGTGATCCGAAAACTGTTGCCGACTCTCGACTCTAGAACGAGAGCTGCGTGTGCTCATAAGTTCTCTCTTCACACAGCAGTTCAGTGTGTGCTGTTGTTGTAACTAAATAACTCCGGTATATTGGTTCAAGTCCGCAGGACTGTCATGCACGCCAGAAAGCGAATAACTGAATTAATTTGTGGATAATATTAAGTGTTTACGGGAGACGTTAAACGGGAACGATTCAGCTGAACTAGTTCGACCGGGTCACTAAAAAGAAAGAACCGGTTCGAATGAACGATTCGTCCGCGGCGTGAACCAGCATCAATCATTCATCAGGCACGATGTCAGCGAGCAGCGGCGTGATACAGATTGGTTTTACAAACCATAATAAATGAATCAACAGTGCGCTTAAAAGGAAACAGTTTGCTTTTTGCAACAAAACTTTCCCCGAAACATGTGGGCCAACATCCAATTTCGTAAGACACCTGCAAAGGCATTACAAAGAGAGGTAAGTTAATGCCATGTTTCAGAGTTAGCATTGCATTTGAGTATTTTAGACAGTTTGGAAAGTAGGGCTTAAAGATAAGATTGATCGTATTTTTATTGTCATTGTGATGAACATGTTATTTAAGGATGGGCACCGACGTGCTTATAAACGAGCCGTGGAGCCTCTGCTCTTTCAAGCGGCTCCTCTATCGAACACGCACGTGCACGGGCAGGCGCGCACACGCACGCACACACACGCACAAAAGTGTTCATTGCTGCACAACCTTGCTGTTAGGAGGGCTGATAAAAAAGTTCCTTAAAAAAGTAATAAACAGTTACACTTCGGCTTTGTGACTTTAGTGCTATACCTATATAGTAAAAATAAAATGACCTTATTTTATCTGCTTTTTGATCATTACAAACAATAATGAAAATGATTATCTTAGAATAGAAGATATGCTGTCTCTTGCATCACAAAAATAATCAATAGTTAAATATGTGGTCTTGTAGTCATGATTTTTTTCTGTCTCTCTTGACTGTCTCAATTGGACTCGGTCTTGACTTGGACTCGAACCTCTTTGGACTCGGACTTGACTCGGTCTCGACTAGTCCTGGTCTTGGACGTGTCTTGGACTCGACAATGGTGGACTTGACTACAGCCCTACGATGAGCGTCAGCTGCGCGTTGCACCGGTCTCGCATCTCTCACGGAGTAGCTCCGGAAGCATAAAAGGACGAGCGACAGCAGTGAAGGACGAGAGAGAACCAGGCCTGGATTTTATGTCATGTTTCATTAGGTTTGTGTTATCACTTTACTTTCGTTTTGTTGTTTGTTTATTGTATTAAAAGTTGTTCAATGTTCGCCAGTTCCGGCCTCCTCCTTCCTGTTTATAGGAACATTGTTACTAGAACATTTTTCAAAAATCATGTTTTTATTATGTTTTATTGTATTCGTTTGTGTATTTTTCGAGTTATTGTTGCTTAAATCAAAACAAACCAACTGCAGTTTGATTGATATGAATGGGAACGCACAATAAAAAAACATGATTTTTGAAAAATGATCTCATTTTGGAATTAAACTCTTCATATGCACAGTATATATACACATTCTTGATATATGAAGTATCATGAAATATCATAAAAATAAATGCTATCAGTACAATTTTAGTGATGGAATCCCAAACCAAGTCTGTTTAAATGGATATCTTCCATCTGGATCTCTATAATAAACATGAATGTTTACCTGTCTGCCTGATCCGTCAAAGTTGCCAAACTCAATGGTTTTGACACTGGCATCAGCCCAGTAGAGTCTCTGTGTTTGGTAGTCGATCGCTAACCCGTTCGGCCACGTCAGGTTAGTGGAGATGATAACCGTACGCTCGGACGCGTCCATACCCGCACGCTCGATCTTTGGATTCGCACCCCAGTCTGTCCAGTACATGAATCTACGACGACACAAAACCACACGATTGACTGCTAGGATGAATCGCTTGGTTGTTTTGGTCGCTTTGAATACTAAACAAAACATCCAAGTACTGTTGACGTACCCTCCGATCGGATCAACAACGATGTCTCGGGGACGGTCAAGGTTCTCCCAGACGAGAACGGTGCGCATGCTTCCATCCGTGTTGGAAACTTCAATGCGATCTGTGCCTAAAGAGACAAAATCCGTTTTCTTAATGAACTTGAATGACGAAAAGCAGTAGAACGAGCGGACGAGAAAAACTGAGGTCACCTGCATCGGTCCAGTAGAGTTTGCGTGTCAGCCAATCTATAGCAAGACCAGCGGGACTTTCCAAACTGGTGTCCACCACAACCTGCGACGACACGCAACACAGAGACTGAAAACACAGCCCAACAATCGCATCAGATGCGATGACAGACACTAGCCGGGTCTCGGGTTCAAGTCCCACAAACCTCCTGTTTGCTTCCGTCCCATTTGGCTCGATTGATGGAGTCGGTGGTGACGTCAGTCCAGTAAACGCATCGCTCGCTGGAGTCCCAGTCCAGAGCCACGGCGTTCCTGACGTCAGCCAGAGGTATGACATCGTCCAGCTTGTCTTCGGTGTCGAAGCTGATTCGTCGGATGTCCGTCCTTCGGGCAAAAAGCAGGAACTTGTCAAGACCTGATCAAAGACCAAAGGTCTCCTGTCAGTCCTTCACGCTTCAGAGGTTCATCAGTACAGACACACGCTCGCATTTCAGACAAACGTACTCGCTTGTTACAGATTTAAAAAGCATGCAATATGTTTTTATAACCCCATGAAATCCCTCAGGTTTTGCACAATCAGGGAACTATTCCGTTACTTGATCACTGATTATAAACATTTTTAAGATATTCATTCATTGGAAGGAGCTGTACTCACTCTCAGCGCAGTTGTACTGGTCGACCTTCTTATAGCCGGTGGGACACATACAGGTGAAAGTCTTATTACTGGGCAGACACAGGTGACTACAGCCCCCGTTATTGTTTCCACAAGGATTTCTTCCACCTACAGACACAAAGAAAAATCTTTTTCTCACAAACAATAGCATGTTAGCCTTTAGATCACATGGTCCTAAGAAACATGAAGCTTGTCAAGAGGGATCAAACTTTGACTTGTAATGTAAACTTGCAAACTGCACAAATTGCAAATTAATGCAAATAGAAACAAAAATTGTGTTTTAAATTTGGGAGAAATATTGTTAGTAGTTCACAGAATGAAACATCATAATTGACCTAAACACATACCTAGAAATAATTTTGAAATCTCTACACAGAAATAAACTCATTATAATTGTTATTTTCTGTGTATACCATGGAATGTAAATAAAAGGTGTGGTAAACTCTTGGTAAAATATTGTGATGTATAAAATGAAATTTCTTCGTGAAGTGTGAATATCTTAAAGCTCAGATGTGAGATTAGATTTTTGGTCACTACGTAACTCATTTTAGGATAAGAGTGAAGAATAAAAGGGTGGTGTGTGGTCAGCTGACCTGCAGGCTGTCTCTGCGGGTGAAGCGTGTGGATGTCCATGGGGAAATGCAGTTTGTTTCGGATCACCTCCTGGTTCTTGCCAGTAAACTTGTTTGCGCTGTTGATGCTCTTGGTGTGCCAGTCTGTCCAGTACAGATTATCCTCAAACACCGTGATGGCAAACGGATGAGGGAGACCTGACCCAGACAAAATGACGATGGACACATGAGGAAAGGGATTCAATCGTTTTTTTCCAGAAAACATACAAATATTAAAATAAGGTTAAAAACTGTTTCAACCAAATTTGCAATGTTAAAGGGACACTTCACCCAAAAATGAAAATTCTGTCATTTATTCACCTTCGAGTTGTTCCAAATCTGTATAAATGTCTTTGTTCTGATGAACACAGAGGAAGATATTTGGAAGAATGCTTATAACCAAACAGATTTTGGCCCCCACTGACTCCCATAGTAGGAAAAATTACAATGGTCGTCAAAAGTGCCCCAGAACTGCTTGCTGTCCTACATTCTTCAAATGTCTTCATCAGAACAAAAAAGGATAAATTAATTTTTCCTACTATGGGAGTCAATGGGGGGCAAAATCTGTTTGGTTATAAGCATTCTTCCAAATATCTTTCTCTGTGTTCATCAGAACAAAGAAAAGTAAACAGATTTGCAACAACTCAAAGGTGAGTAAATGATGACAGAATTTTCAGTTTGGGGTGAACTGTCCCTTTAAATTCATCATGTTCACTGTTGAAGCTTGTAAACACTAAACAGGCCCTTTGGGGGTCTCACATGGATCTGGTTATGACTCTGATGTCTGGAATAAATGCAGTTAATGACTTTCATATGAGAGGATGTGATGAGATGTGAAGCTGAAATCAAAAGCACATCAGTCATTGGAGCTGTGCAGGATGAAGCAGTTTAACTGTGATTTCTGCTGGGCTATAACTGATCATGTCTATAATTCACACTGTAAATATAAAGAATCTCTTTCATCCCGTCTGTTACTGCACATACACAGATAGCGGTCATTGTTAAGGAACATTCAGTCTGTCAAACACAAACATATAAAGAAGTAGAGCTGATCAAAGCACCTCTGAAATCTTTATGAAACGTCTGGAATTATACGCTCTTATAGATTCACTCTTCCATCTCTCACTTTGTATGGTCTATAGTTCACTGTTGTTCACTTTATAAACTTGCTCTTGTAAGTCACATGATCCTGCTGGCAAAGGCATGTTAGCTGGTTAGGTGATAAACTAGCGAGAGGACCAGCACAGGTGATGCTAGTTCGTTTCTTATGCCACTGACTGACTTTATTCCTGTTTTAAGTCTCAA
Source organism: Triplophysa rosa (assembly GCF_024868665.1). Classification (NCBI taxonomy): domain Eukaryota; kingdom Metazoa; phylum Chordata; class Actinopteri; order Cypriniformes; family Nemacheilidae; genus Triplophysa; species Triplophysa rosa. The sequence continues at coordinate 38,485,114 of NC_079890.1, forward strand.
TAAATTCAATTCAAATGTATTTCTTTGGGGCTTTTCACATTTTAAATGACATACATTAAAATAAACTGAATGCATAAGAAAAAAGGTACAAAATAACGACAAAAATGCACAAATATAAAAATGATGAATACATGAATCTGGTTAGACTTAAACCGTAAAAAAAAGTATAATTCAACCTTTTTTTCCCCAAGTAAGTCCTTAAGTCTAATGCAGGTTTGTTGACAGTTTAAAAACATTTTAAATACTTCAATGCTGTCCGTCTGAAACCTCGTATCGCCATATTTCATGATTTTTCTTTTTCTTCACTGGGTTTTGCAAATATCTAACCAATAAAAAGTATCAAGAAGTGCTTGTCAACTTTGACAACACAGTATTTAATCGTTTAAAAAATACAGTGTTTTTTCCATTTCCTAAAAAACCGTGAGTTTGGTCTGGACAGTGTTAGTAACACTAATATAAGAACAATATAGTTTTTCATTTATGAATCTTTATTTATTTTATTTAATGCCAATATAATGGTTCGTGTTAGTTAATTGTGCAGTAACTATTTTGATTTAAGAAATGTATAAGTAAATGATGAAATGAACACGAATGAATAATGCTTCTGCAGTATTTAGTCCATTTTAAAGCAACACTTTGTAGTTTTTTCAACCTTAAAATAGTGTCCCTAAAATGATTTCGGTGGTAGAACAACTCTTAACTGGACGAATTCAACTGCCGTCATAGCGGCTACAAGCACACTCTGTAAGTTCTGTGTTGGGGTCGGTACACAAAGCCCCGCCCATCTGCCTGCGAAAGATGGTTTCCAAACAACGTTTCTGCATTCGCCGGTTTCATCAGCTTACTAAACAAATTCACGTGTATTGCGTTACATGGAACATGTAACGCAACATTACTTACGACACTGGTAACAGACAATTGCGCTTATCAACCACATGGGGGAGCCCGTGAGCAAAAGTTATAAAGTGTTGCTTTAACTAACTTACTTGACTAATGTTAACAAATACAACCTTACTGTGTAAAGTGTTATCAATACTCAAAACAATTTTTTTACAGTTTAACTTGACTGAATGCAATATTGGATGTTAAACCGCATTGCGTCTTTAAATCACTTTAAAGTTAAAAAGCGCTCAAGATGTTTTCAGACGATGAAGAATGAGGAATGTGAAGAGCAGATCTTGGTCAGCCCATATTAAAAGTCTCTCAGCACATTTCTCTATATGAGAAACTGTATGTGAAGCTCCAGGTGTGCAGGGCTGTTTTCTGATGTTATCGCCCAGATTTGACCTCCGTTCTTTTGTTCCCTCGACTCGCTGCTTCGTCTTTTCTTCAGGTCCACGCCATCATTCTCCTGTGCCGATTGTTTTATTGGGGATGATGCTGGCGCCTCATCCTACAGGTCCAGCTGCGCTTCTGCTGATGTTCTCAATGAGAGGAACGTTCTGTGAATGTTAACAGCTCGACTTACAGGTCTCACACCTCACCCAGGTGCAGCTATTGTGTTCCTGCTCGCCCTGACACTTCATCTTCCCTTGAACGTGCCGAAGTGGAAAGTAAATAAAACCACACACCGAGACGCCAGCATTTTCACTCCAGATGTGAGCGAGTGTTTGACTTATCGGCTCTTTTGCACGTCAGAGCAACAACAGGGCTTTCATTGACTGAATATTTGCCCCATAACATATCTGCACATGATTTAAAGGGATAGTTCAGCCAAAAATAAAGCATTCTGTCATCATTTACTCACTCTCACGTGGTTGTAAACCTGTATGCGAGTCTTCAGTGGAACACAAAAGAAGATTGCTTTTGTGTTCATACAATGTTGTTTAGTTACCAACATTCTTCAAAATATCTTCTGCGGTCTGCATATGGGTTTGGAATGACATAAGAGGGAATCATTTCTTTAATTCACTCTTTGAAACGTGTGAAGGTCATTACATTAAACACAATTTTTAAACGAGACGTTGAATATTATGACGGTTAGAATTGCTGAAACACAGTAAGGTCACGCTGTAGCTTTGTGAAATCATTTGTCATCTGTGATGAATGTAGATGACGTCTGAGCTCTTCACAACACTACGAAACATGCTGGCAATGAAACAGGTCTGGGAACAGATCCAGCCCAGCACTTGGACCCTCACAGAGCAAGAGACTCGTCAGTTTGACTACTGTCCACAAATCAAATCACACATTTAACAGCTGCTCATTGATCAATATTAAAAAACTACTTTACTGTAGTTTATTCAACCATACTGTTCCATCTGAAGATCGGATAGAGGAATACAGTGTAGAAATAACAGGGATCATCAACAAGAACGGCCCGCTGAGAGAGTTTAGGTCACATGTTGCAGGGTTCTTATCGTTAACTAAAACTATGAAAACATTTCTGTTCAATAAAATGATGTAAAATAAGCCTAAATATTATTTGAAAAACCTTAACCTAACAGAAACGTTGCCTTCGCAAAAAACTATAACATAAATATACAAAATAAAACTAATTCAAAATATTAATAGAACAACAATAAAACACACCAGAGTTATTATAGTTTTGATTTGAGTTTTATTTCGTTAGATTAATTTTTTAAATGAGCCTTTATTTTTTGTGTAATTATATTTAAAGTTTTAGCAATTTTGGTATATGTTTTTGTCATTTTATAATTCATTGGTTTATATTTTATGTTGCTATATAAGATTAATTCATTTTTATTTTAGTTTTATTTAGTTTATTATTATACTTTTAATGCTTCGAACTTTTTTCATTTTATTTTTGAGGCAATATTTCAATTCTTCCTTTAGTTAAGTTTTTTCCAATAATTTTTAGGTCAAAATTTGATTTAATTTCAATGAACTGTAACGTTTTCAAACTTTTAATTTTTGTAAACTAAAATAACCTTGAAACGCACTGCATCACTGCATTGCCGGTATGTTTTATAGCAGGGGTTCCCAAACTTTTCAGCCTGTGACCCCAAAACAACAGGGCCGGGAACTCGAGACCCCCACTATCCTCGGAGGCAGCTAAAGTATACAAACATTGAACGCAACTGCGCACATGCACTTATTAGGTCTATCCAAACACGCGCAAAATGACAACATAAAAGAACACAGTCTAACATAATATGACTATATAGTTATTTACTCATTATTTTACTTGTTGTTATACATAAATCATGAATCATGAAATCAAATTTCATCAAACTGATTCAAGTGCTGATGGATGTGCCTCTTTATGCAAATGCCGGCCTCTTTTAGTACTTGAGGACGATGGCCTTTCTTTCTTCAGTGCTTCTCCTCCACCGCTGGCCGCCCTGCGTTATCTTTGGTCAATATTAACCAACATTTCATTTCAACAATTAATAATATCCTAAACTTAAAGCCTGAAAAACAATCTGCGTGCACATATGGGAATGTTTAATGTGGTGCTGTAAATGGACTTTCTGCACCTAACCTAATGCAGTTGCTAATGTGACATAATCCCCTCAGGGGTCACGATCGCGGGGGGGGAATCCAATGGCTGATGGTTTTTTTATTCGCATGGTTTTGTTTTTAACCTAACTAATATTTTTATATTTTGTTACACTTATTGATTAAATATGCTATTCCTAATAAAAAATAGATTTCTGGAAATCATCTTGCGACCCTCCAGGGGGGTCCCGACCCCTACTTTGGGAACCCCTGTTTTATAGTGACCATGTAAGCATGTAATTATTTTTTGCAGTTGAACAAGTTTTTCTAACACATACAAATATGTCACTAAAGATTTTCGCAGTACAAATCTCGGCAGGCAAATAACAAACTGCTCAACTGTAAATATCTGTAACACACACTTGAGTCATGTGCCACCACGATTAAGAAATTACGTTTATTTTCCTTTAGAAACGGTATCGTTTTGGACATAATGTGATTTTGAATACTTGAGTTTCATGTAACGGGACAACAGGATTAAAGCTGATCCAGGTTGAAGGTAAAATTAAAACCGGGATTAAACCGAAGCCGTTGGCAGGAAGGTTCGACTCGTAAGCCAGCCAAATGTGTGATCAAGTTAGATTTTGATGGAAAATCAGACCAGACCGTTTAAACATTTCGACTAATCCAGCACACACAACAACTCCTGGAAAAAGTCAGTGTAAGGCATGACATCAATTCAGAAGCTACTGTCATGTCTTATAAATCAAGTCTTTTACCTTGACTAATGACGGCTTTTCTGTTCTTCCCGTCCAGATCAGCCCGTTCAATCACGTGATGTTTGGCATCCACCCAGTACATGCGGTGACTGGCGTAGTCTATGGTGAGTCCGTTGGGCCAGAACAGGTGCGTGTCGGCTATTATTTTGCGACCAGAACCGTCCATGTTGGAATATTCGATGCGTGGCATGTTCCCCCAGTCCGTCCAGTAAATCTTACTGTGACGCAGAAACATTAAGATTCACAAACGTACACCATCATATGAGACTTCATTAACAACATTAGCATATGTTCGTATTTCGCATTTTAAGCTCATTTTCACTTAATTGCACATGTTCCATGTTTTTTCTACTGTTATTTATAAGAATCTCCATGCAGGGTTCCCACACCAAGCCAAATGTCAAATTCCCTGACTTTTCCCTGACTTTCACTGACTAAAATGTTGAATTTCCATGACCTATAATGAATGAAACCCAGTCTTTGAAGTGGTCGTTTTTTAGCCAAAGCTCTTGGCATTTTGCCTTAGTTAAGAGCTACAGGTGACTGCATTTGACTTAAGTGATCACCAGGTGACAAGCGGGAAGGGAATAAAATGGCGCTAAAGATAACCATAACAATACGCAAAAATGTGTAAAAAAAACATGATCAAAAAGACAGTATAGAAAAATTACATTTTGATAATTGGAAACTAAAATTTAAAGTGACAAACAAAAACCCCAGATATTCCATGCCCTCGACAAAAAAAATCCAGGACTTTCAACGTCTGGAATAGACCTTGTAAAATTCCATGATATTACAGAAATTCCATGACCCGTGAGAACCCCGTTCATGAGAGTCTATTTCTTTCTAGCCAAAATGTGTCAGAGTTTATAATCGTATATTTAACATCTAAATTTGACTAATGCATTACACCTTAAAAAACAAATCAACATTAACTCGTACTTTATTACTTCCAAAACTTGGAACTAGAGAGGCCTTGAATAGAATATAAAACACATGAGATGTTAGAAATGAGGAATGGGTTCATTTTTTGCCTCCGTAGTTTCAATCCAGAGGCAATTACAGTTTAATGGACCTCTGCATGAGAGTCAAAAGGAGAGTACGTACCCTTCGATAGGGTGCAGAGCAATTGCTCTCGGTTTCTCCATGTTCTGCCACAAAAGCACTTTACGCTGTGTGCCGTCCAGGTTGGACACTTCGATACGAGACGTGCCCGAGTCGGTCCAGTACAGTTTATCTTGAATCCAGTCGATGGCCAGACCACCTGAGACCGAAAGAGCAATAAAACAAACGCTGAATGCAACGATGCCGATGCTTCTGAATCTCAGAGCTGACTTCTAGTGGGCTCATACCTGGGCTCTCAAGACCCGTGGACACGACCTCCTCCACGTTACTGCCATTGAGACTGGCTCTCATGATCCGGTCCAGCGTCACATCCGACCAGAACACCACCTCTCTGCTATAAAGAAAGTCTAACGCGATGGCATTCTCCAAATTATTCAGTAACAGCGTGTATTCCGAGCGGTGCGGCAGAACCTGACGGATATCGATCCGATTCGCGAATAGCAAAACTGGTTCTGGGCCTGGAAACAGAGAAAGAAGACAAGTTCATTAATTCTTAGCAACATACATTAAATGTGCATCTCGACAGCATACAAACTAAATCAACAAAGTGAGCGAGATTTTCCAAGAAGTGTCTTTTGTTTGTCCTGGAACAACATTTTTGTCAAACAATTCTAACCACATCCCGAACCCAAACCAATCACTACAATTACAGGGAAATGATGGGGTTATAATGTATTATTGTTTTTATTAAACTATAACGTATGGCTCCTGTAATTGATTGTCTGGGGTAGTTTTTCTAGCACACAGCATATCATTTGTCAACTACTGCTTTGAAAATAAATGTATTGTGACAGGCCAGCTGGCTGAATTATTCAACAAAACACAGAGAATAAAAACAATCAGACATCTTAGTTTTGCTGTTGAAACATTGTAGTCTTACCCAGAGCTTTACAGCTGCGTTTATCCGGTCGCAGTTCATATCCTTGCACACACCAGCACAGAAAACCTCCTTCAGTGTTTGTGCAGCCCTGACTGCAGTAACCTTCATCTGCACATTCATCCACGTCTGATGACACAAACACCAACAACATCACTTAAGAGTACGTTTACACGATAAAAAACTGAGACGTTTTTCCTTTGTGACTTTGAAAAGTTTCACGTACACACGACAGCATTCTCAAAACGGTCTGCATTTACATGGATCCGGGAAAACAAGTTTAAACGATGTATTGTGCATGCCAGGCCAGTGGAAGGCGCTGTTGCGCTATAAAGAAACACTACGTGCTTGCGCACATCCGCATACACTGTTTTAATCTAAAAGCACTTTTAATACACTTTGTTGGCATGTTTGTGTGTTTATAGTAGTGTGCATATAAATACTTTGTGTCCACTGGTTATAGTGGTGCAGTAAATCTACTTTTTTCTGGAGAAATGATCATAAGTATGTTGCGCGGCACAAACACTCAGCATGGAGGCCGCCAGTATTGTTTGGGGAATACTCGCGCATGCTACAGACTGAACGCGTAATACGCATGTGTATGACGTCATCGTTTTTGGAGGAAACTGGCCTACATAAAACGAGAGCTTTTCAACAGAACACGTTTCTTGAAAAACTAGGGTTATGTTTAGACCAGTAAGACGTAGTTAAAATGGAAAAGATTTTCCTTTGTGCTTTTGAACAGTTTCGGGTACAGGCAACAATGATGTCAAAACAATCCAATTTCACACAGATCCACAAAAATGAAATGACATAAATGGGGCTTTGGAATTTCACGTTTTTTACAGTAGAGCACGGTTTGTTTTCAGAAATGTGTCCTTTGAAACGCATTTAAAAAAGTTTGCATTTTCAGGCCCCTAAAACGCGGTTGCTGTGCAAAACGCATACAAAGGTTACAGCTCATGTAAACGTCTCCTAACTTGCCAAAATACTTCGCAAAACTACACTGGGTTCCAAATTATTATGCAAATGATATCTTTCTCTGGTTTTCCTAATTTGTCGATGCAAATGACAGTCAGTATAATTTTCAAGTAATCAACAGTTAGGGTACATTTGGAATTTTATTGAACAAACCTCCCACTGACAACAGTATTTATTTAAAAAATGAAAAACTCAAAATGCACTGTTCCAAATTATTATGCACAACAGAGTTTGAAAACATTTCATAGGTTGTAAAAAACTGAAAATGGTCATTTGTTGAATTTGCAGCATTAGGAGGTCATATTTACTGAAATCAAAAGCTATTTCAATCAAAAACATCCTAACAGGGCAAGTTACATGTTAACATAGGACCCCTTCTTTGATATCACCTTCACAATTCTTGCATCCATTGAACTTGTGAGTTTTTGGATAGTTTCTGATTGGATTTCTTTGCAGGATGTCAGAATAGCCTCCCAGAGCTGCTGTTTTGATGCTAACTGCCTCCCACCATCATAGATCTTTCGCTTGAGGATGCTCCAAAGGTTCTCAATAGGGTTGAGGTCAGGGGAGGATGGTGGCCACACCATGAGTTTCTCTCCTTTTATGCCCATAGCAGCCAATGACACAGAGGTATTCTTTGCAGCATGAGATGGTGCATTGTCATGCATGAAGATGATTTTGCTACGGAAGGCATGGTTCTTCTTTTTGTACCATGGAAGAAAGTGCTCAGTCAGAAACTCTACATACCTTGCAGAGTTCATTTTCACACCTTCAGGGACCCTAAAGGGGCCCACCAGCTGTCTCCCCATGATTCCAGCCCAAAACATGACTCCGCCACCTCCTTGCTGACGTCGCAGCCTTGTTGGGACATGGTGGCCATCCACTACTCCATCCATCTGGACCATCCAGGGTTGCACGGCACTCATCAGTAAACAAGACTGTTTGAAAATTAGTCTTCATGTATGTGTGGGCCCACTGCCACCGTTTCTGCTTGTGAGCATTGGTTAGGGGTGGCCGAATAGTAGGTTTATGCACAACTGCAAGCATCTGGAGGATCCTACACCTTGAGGTTTTCGGGACTCCCGAGGCACCAGCAGCTTCAAATACCTGTTTGCTGCTTTGCAATGGCATTTTTGCAGCTGCTCTCTTAATCCGATGAATTTGTCTGGAAGAAACCTTCCTCATTCTGCCTTTATCTGCACGAACCCTTCTGTGCTCTTAATCAGCCACAAATGTCTTCACAGTACGATGATCTCGCTTAAGTTTTCGTGAAATATCTAATGTTTTCATACCTTGTCCAAGACATTGCACTATTTGACGCTTTTCGGCAGCAGACAGATCCTTTTTCTTTCCCATATTGCTTGAAACCTGTGGCCTGCTTAATAATGTGGAACGTCCTTCTTAAGTAGTTTTCCTTTAATTGGGCTCACCTGGCAAACTACTTATCACAGGTGTCTGAGAATGATTTCAGTGATCCAAAGAGCACTGAGACACAATACCATCCATAAGTTTAATTGAACAATATAAAATTAAATGTTTACGACACTTAAATCCAATTTGCATAATAATTTGGAACGCAGTGTAAGATTTAAAAAATTGCAAATGGAACAAAACTTAAAACGCTTATAATCCATGTATTCTCTATTCTACTGTTTTGTGATGTATTGAGCGCTTGTGTTCTCTCACCTCGGCATGTCCTGCCGTCCTGTGCAAGCGTGTAGCCCGTATGACACGTGCACTGAACCAAACCTCTTGACATAAGACACTTCTGAGAACATCCCCCATTGTTCACGTTACAGTTTTCCTCACTAGACCTGGAACCTACAAACGCACATGTTGAGTGAAGAATTCAATATTTATCATCTTCTCTAGGTCACGACCCAAATAAGGGTCGCTGGTCTGGTCTGACATGGCCGTGGACAGCGAGGACAAAAACAAACAATTACAATGCAAACAATAAAATCTTTCAAAAGGGAAGATAAGCAAAATGCTTTCTTTTTTGACATCAACATTAAGCATAAGTTCACTTGCGACAAAGATAAACATCACTTAATGTGCTGTGAATCACTGGCTGCTGACAGTCATAAAGTCCATTTTCATCTTTTGTTAATTTCATGCAGTTTACGTTTATGTGAAAACATCTGAGATGCTCTGTTCTAGTGTTTATGTAACTGCAATGTTGGTATTTGTATGTTCCGTTAGCGTGAGATGCGGTGTGCATGTTGTTGACTCACGGCAGTCCTGGAAGGGATGTTCATCGGATCCATCCTCGCAGTCGCTGACATCATTACAGACCTTCCTCTGACCGATACAGCGCCCGTTGGCGCACAAGAACTGATCCGCCGCGCACGGAGGAGTTTCTACAGCGCCACAGACAATAAAATATACACTTTCACATTCCGTTCTGTTATTTTATGTCAGGTGAGAGATGAAGGTGTGTGACCTCACCCGTCTTTTCACAGCCATCCTCATCACTGCCATCAGAGCAATCGTCCTCTCCATCACAGCGCCATGACAACCGCACGCATCGACCTGACACACAGCGAAACTGATCGGCCATGCACATCGATGTACCTGAACATCACAAAGACGCCCGGGTCACACGTCACTGTATATTACAATACACATGTATCCTGGTACGGATGAAATGTGTGACATACTGCAGTTCTTCTCGTCTGACTGGTCGTCGCAGTCGTATTCTCCGTCACACCTCCAGCCGGCGTTTATACACATCCCACTGCTGCACATGAACTCGGCCGAACGGCACGGCTGGTGGGAAGCTGCACGCAAACAAAATCAAATAATGCTAATCGGGTTCTCAAAAGGTTCATGAATGACAAAAACTAAAATAACTGTGGATGGTGGGCGGGTGGAGAGAATTCAACATGAAATATGAAGAGCTTTATGACACGCTGATAAAAGAACAGGTGTTACACATCTGCACTAAGCTGGTGGTCCGATACTACACACACACACACAGCAGACAGCTTTCCCAAACACACGCCATCTTATCCAACACACTGTTTGACATGAGAGAGAGAGAGAGAGAGACAGAGACAGAGACAGAGACAGAGACAGAGACAGAGACAGAGACAGAGACAGAGAGAGAGAGAGAGAGACAGAGAGAGAGAGGGAGAGCGAGAGAGAGAGACAGAGAGAGAGAGGGAGAGAGAGAGAGAGACAGAGAGACAGAGGGAGAGAGAGAGACAGAGGGAGAGAGGGAGAGAGGGAGAGAGTGAGAGAGAGAGAGAGAGAGAGAGAGAGAGAGAGAGAGAGAGAGAGAGAGAGAGAGAG
>NC_079890.1:38497371-38574565 GCF_024868665.1 Triplophysa rosa
GAGAGAGAGAGAGAGAGAGAGAGAGAGAGAGAGAGAGAGAGTTTCTTACAGCAGTCAGATTCATCAGACCAGTCTCCACAGTCATCATCTCCATCGCAGTGGTAGATGTCCAGAATGCAGCGACCGTATGCGCACTGAAACTCTTCAACACTGCATGTGGCTGCCATCACGTCAGTCGCTGCGGAGAGACGTTATATAACATCATTTATCACACACACAGATTCAATGCTGCTGAACACAATCACCTCAAACCAGCAGAAACACAAACAAACCTGAGCACAGATGTAGTCTAAACAGGGTAAAGATCATTTCTGAAACATGTGCAAGCCATTACATTTCAAACTTAAAACATCGGCTGATTTTTGGTAAGCCTGTCTGTACTTCGCGAGATGCTGTAAAATCCTTAAAAAAGTCCATGTAGCAAGGAGCCAAATTTAGTCGAACTCATTCACACAGACAAACTTACGGCAGTTCTCTTCGTCGGTTCCGTCTTTGCAGTCCGTGTCTCCGTCACAGTACCAGTGTTCTGCTATACAGCTGCCGTCCGTACAGCGAAACTCTTTATCTGAACATTTCCTCTTATCTGCACACACACACACACACACACACACAGTGAGATCAGAGCATTCGTTCAGACTCATTTTCCGTCCGGCGTCTCCATCACGATACTTCAAGTGTTACTGGAGAACACACGCACACATCAAAGGTAGGGCTGTCAAACGATTAATCGCATCCAGAATAAGAGTTTGTGTTTACATAATATATATCTGTGTACTGTGCATAATAATTTTGTTTTTATTAACACATGCACATCCATGCATATATTTAAGAAAAATCACAAAATGAATAAACATTTATATATAATTTCAATTATTGGTAAATATAAATAAATGCATGTAAATATTTCCTAAATATGTATTCATGTGTATGTGTTTGCATTTATAAATACAAAATTAATATGCACAGTACACAGTCATATATTATGTAAACACAAATTTTTATTCTGGATGCGATTAATCGCGATTAATCGTTTGACAGCCCTAAAGTCTAGAGATTAAAAGATCACGTCACCCACATTTAAAGATAAATGGACAAATCTTGTGGCATAATAAATTCACACATTGATTCTTGCTCAAGTAAATGTAATGAGAGAATTTACAGCAGGCTTTTCGGAAGTTAAAAAGACTTTTAGCTACTTATGTAGGACCCTATGATTTCTGCCAATCACGGAATACAGGCACGGAATCTGGTATTACTTCTTAACCAGAAAGTAGCGCTGTGCAGCTAAGAAAAAGCTAATTGTGCTATAAATAACGTTAGAATGATTCAAATGTGGTTTAAATAATCTGCTTGTTTTGCGTGTCTGTATTTAAAAGTGGATTGGTTGTGTTTACTGCACTCGTAATCCTTTCTCATCCGTAATCAACTGAATTAAAGCTACTGTCAAACACCCTTTGCGGTGACCTGTCAAAATAAAAGTCTGGTCGACTTGAATAAGTTACAACACACCCACATTTGACATCCTTTCCCCTTGAATTGTTTTATAATTTGACCACTTAGTATATTATTTACTTTAGTAAATGGAAGTTAATGCACTTGTAAAATGATCAAAAATAGTACTTATTTTTTTAATATAACGGTAACACTTTACAATAAGGTGCTATTTGTTAACAATTAATTAATGCATTAGCTAACATGAACTAACAATGAACAATACTTCTACACCATTTATTAATATTAATAAATTAACACATGTTAATTTCAGCATTTACTAATACATGATTAAAATCAAACGTTGTCACTGTTAACATTAGCTAATGCAACATGAACTAACATGAACAAGGATTAATAAATGCTGAAAAACTCAATTGTTCATTGTTAGCTAATGCATTTACTAAGCACCTTATTGTAAAGTGTTACCAATATTACTTTATTTAAAATATTACTTAAATTTAAGTACACCTGAAAACAAAATAAATAAGAAAATGAACTGGTAAAATGGTTTATTACCATAGTTAAGTACATTAAACCCAATTTTACAGATTTTTCCCCTGAATGGTTCAAAGTATCCACAGTAGATTTTTTAATATAGTTTAGGCCTATAAGTGAATACTACAGTTTTCTGAAGTATTTTTTAATGTGGGCAAATATATTACTTACTATTGTACAGTAAGAGACGGAAAACACGGAATCCAGAAAAATAAAAATGCAAAAAAAAACAGAATTTGGGAAAAATAAAATGGATTCCATAGGGCCCTACTTATGATTTTTGTCACCACTAGTTTTCTGTAATGAAAACACCAGCGAGGATGTAACTAAAAACAATGCCATGCAGATGAGTCTGTGAAAAACCTTCATGGTGCCAGAAGCTAAAAACCTGAAGAGGTTCATGTTACACAGATTTACTGACAACAACGTGTTTTCCTGATAAACATCAGCTTACGGTCACCACACATGACAACATACACTCAGAATTTTACATGGTTTGCAAAAAAAACTGTTCAAATGCATTTCAAGTGGTCATGGAGAAAAGTTTTTTGTGCAGATCAACTTTTTGTCTACCTAATGTTGACTTAAATGTCTTTAGTAAAGGTCCTACAGGAGTCTGTGTGCCGTGTTTATCGTTTAAAAACAGAACTCTTTCCTTTTAATACATTCATATTTTTACATTTAACTTTAAGTACCGTTTTAATATCTACAGTATGTCCAGCGGGGGCAAACATCTGGGCTGGGTTTCCCGAAACCTCCTTAACGCTATGTCATTCTTCAGTTATACCATAAGAGTGGTAGCGGTATATTCTTAAGAACGACGTAGTGATACGAAGGTTTGGGGAAACCCAGCCCTGGAGCTTAAACTTCAGACATGAGTGATGTGAACATCTGGCATGTAAACTATATGTCATACATTAAGGATCAGCGCTGGAGGTTGTAAATGATTGTGAAGTAAGTTGAAACTCACCGCACTGTTCATCACTGTTATCACCGCAGTCATTATCTCCGTCACAGTGCCAGAGACTGCGGATACAGTATCCATTCTGACAGTGAAATTCATCTTCCTCGCATTCCCGCGGCGCTGCACACACAACACAAGACATAAGAACACGTCAGTAATGAGTTCAGGCCGTGAACAAATGATATTTTGTCCCGTTTAATACTTTTAACAGTTTGTAGCTCAATGGTGAAATCTGTGTCTATAGCAACACCAAAATCTAATGTAAAAATATTTCCCGAACGTTTCCCTCGCCTGCCGTCGGCTGGGCAAACCAAGTCCAAATTCCCACAGGCTTTGAGTTGAGGTTCCTGTCTCATACAGTAATAATTAGGGGTGTGATGAGATCTGACTGTTCTCGCAAGATCTCGAAATTGCCATCATTTTAGTTCCAATTGCACCCTAAATCTAACCTGTGCGACCTCAAAATATATTAGTTTTGTTGTGGTGCGACCTGTTTTCATTATTGTACAGAACATTTACATTTACTAGACGCTTTTATCCATAGCGACTTGCATTGTATTATACATTTTTGTTTCTGACTATGTGCAATCCCCTGGGATCGAACCCATGACCTTGGCATTACTAGCGCCATTCTCTAACCACTGAGCCACAGGAAACTGTTAGGAACACGCAAATAACTGCCATTGCACGTTCAGATTACGTTATCTTAACATTCACAGGCTAACCTCTTCAAAAACCGACCGTATTTATTTTACATATGTGCAATGTAAGGATATAACAATGTGCCTCATTCTTGAAACATTCGTACATATATGAGTAAACTCAGAGTAATTTGCATGTAAAACAGACCCGAAAACTTTCCTCCGGATTCACAAATACTTCGTAAACGTCAGATTTGACAGTAAAATGTGTGTATGTTAATGAATTCCAATCATTCGTAAACGGCGCGCATGCATGCCCATTCACAATTAGCATAATCCCTGCCATTGAATTACTGCTACACAAATTACGTATTTAGGAATGCCGGAATCCTCTGGACTTCATTCTGTGGTTTGGCTACATTATATTGCATAAATGCATAAGATACTAATAAGCTATATGCTTACCAATAAATTAATCAATTAAACTGTGTCCACCAAAGCGTTTTTAGCCAGCTAAAATAATAATACCTGGTGCTCTTCTGAAAACGACCAGCTGATGGCGCCTGAGAACGCTTTGGAGGCTCTGCGCATTAGAATAATTCTGGAGATGTGTTGGTTGCTGTGATTTAGAAAATCCGCATCAGTTACCCTACTTGTTCCTAGTATCTTATTTTAATGAATATTACTTAATATGAAAAAGCAGTAACATTAATATTAACTTCTCCATTGTTGTGTGTGATGGTTGGTCAATGTACTGTAGTGTTTGTCCCGCCTCTTCTCCGCTGGGATTGGACGGCTGTGTTTAAAAAAGGACAGTGACGAGCTCTGCGTTTTACCCAAAGTTAAAAAGTTAAAAATGATCAAAGACAGGGCAAAAGAACTCATGAAATATCATTACAATACATAGTGCATCAAAATGCAGTGTCATCAGTTTGTCTAAAAGAATACAGAACGTTACGTGCGGTTTTACGCACTATTTACACATGGTATAATGGAGCAGGTGTACATTTCTTTTGTACCAACTAACATTTTGAAAGTACGAACACTTTCATGAATCCTAAAATTTATGTTACAGTGACTTTACGAAAGATTTACGCAAAAATGAGTTTCATGTTTCATGACTGAGACCCAATGTGTTTATGTAGTTTAAAAAAATGAGGGTTCAGTCAGTGGAGGAAGGAGGATTGACAGTGTGATATGATCGCCTTCCCCTCACACATGCAATGTAAGCGTATAACATGCTGAGTGTTTGGTGGTTTTATGATTAAAAGTGTGATTTTAGCATATAGAGAAAACAACCACAGCTCTTTACTAAAAGCTGCGCCTGTTAAGAAAACAGAAAGCATAATTTTTGTGCAATTACTTGCTTGGCAGTTAAGTTTGTGACAAAACATTTTACAGTGCTTACATATTGTTTATTACGGCATAATATAATTCCTTAAAATAGAAGTTTAATTTTTTCATCAAGTACAAGTTGATTTTAAAATGCCTAGATTTTTTGCATTTTGTGTTTTTAAGGCGAATAAAATGTTTTTCCCAATTTCATCATTGAGCATTTCTTTAAAAAAAATCTAAAAACATCTCGTCTCGTGGGATTAAGTGTCTCGTCACACCCCTAGTCATTATAAACTGAAGTTTGAAGGGTTTTCTCTTGTGCTGGTTCATCATACATCGCTGCTGCTTTTTAAATCAGACACGAGATCTCTCCATCTGTTTCACATCACAGGAAAACTTCAGCAACAGCATTACATGAACACCTCATTTACTGTATCTCTCAACATAACAACAACAACATATTTGTGACCCAAGTATAGCTTTACAAAGGGGTGTAATCTACATCAGTTCATCTCTTCATCAAGTTTGCGTTCCTGAAGTCGTGAGCGTTTCCAAAACCAAAAAACCTACAAATGGGCCTACAATGCCAACTTTTGTCAAACGTCTGCTAAACAAACATAAGGCCGGAAAATATGTTGAAACTTTTATAAAACAAGCAAATCAACACAAGAAAACCCTGATGTGAACTCAGTTAATATAGGACATGCGACAGACAGACAAACACTTTCTGGGTTGAATTCAAACCATTTCAGGACTTTGAAGCACCAATTTAATGTTCAGCCTGAACCCTAATGCTTAGGATTGTGAGAATTTTGTTGTTCTCTTCAAAGAATTTGATACTATAATCAGACAATAAAAAAATGAGTAAATGATGGATCTGAGGTGTGCTGGAGATTCCCAACGGCACGTTCAAAGAAAGAAGAAGTTTTGACCCAACATCCCTCAGCAACACCTCACCTCTTGCTGTCTGTTTCTCGTTCTTAATTCATGGCACTAATTCACAGGACACATGAATTATTTCCTCCTCCTGTTGAAATAATAAAATAACACAAAGACAGGCTGACAGCAACAGTGAGAGACGCACGGGGAGAAGCCTGAAATAATGAGCAGGGGACCGCGGTGCCGAGACAACTTACAAAGCAGGCAGATGAAAAATTCATGGAGAGCTTATGGCAGACAGACCCCCCATCACGAGAGCCACCCCCAGAGCTCTGAAATATGGGTCAGACATCAAACCATCTCACTGATTTTGTTTCTCTCACTGCTGTGAACAAACAGTTTTAGATTTGATTTTGGTTCTTACAGACGCTCACATAAACCTGTTCCAAAATCTGGTAGCTGTCACCTGTTTTGATGCATAATACCGCAGATGTGCATGTCATCTACACGCTTCAGACTCCGTTACACGCATGTATACAGCAAAATACAAATGTGAGTGTGGCCACATGCAAGTTTGGATTTCTGTGCAAATCCACTCGGCAGCGCTGAATCTATTTATCATGTCTGGTGTGATATTACTGTACAAATGCTCGTGTCTATAGGGAATGTAAACAGAGGAAACAAAAATGATAGACGTGACAAAATATGAGAAAGCACAAGCTGTTGTTCCACTAGTTCAACATGAGAAAATCTGGTAGTTCACTACAATCACCTGTAGAAAAAGCATCTCCACCGTCCAGCTCTCCATTAACCTTTGTGTTAACTTCGCTCAGATCACGGCATCATGAATCACGGTTTCCATCTTTAAACTACATGTATGACATGTACTTACGACAGTCCTGTTCATCCGAGTCATCCTCACAGTCGTTGTCTCCGTCACACAACCACGAGCGTCGAATACATTTCCCATTATCACAGTGAAAGTCCAGCGGCGAGCAGGTGGGCAGTACTGCAGTACAGACAGAGAAATCACTTCATTCAAAACATTACACAAAATAAAATATACAATATATTAAATTAAAATAAACGAGCATCAGTAGCCATGTTTTCATCTGGTTTTTGTGCCGTTTTGTTATCCAGTACTTTTCTGGACCTTGGCAAAAGCTGACACCATGATGTCTATGAGGAGGCCTGGAAAGCTCTCGGATGTCACCTAAAAACCTTTATTTGTGCTCAGCAGAGATGGGAAGTAACGAAGTACAAATACTTCGTTACTGTACTTAAGTAGATTTTTCTGGTATCAGTACTTTACTCCACTATTTATTTTTCTGACGACTTTTTACTTTCACTTCTTACATTTTTACGCAAATACCTGTACTTTCTACTTCTTACATTTTCAAACCAGGCTCGTTACTTTAGTTTTAATCTGTATTTGATGCACAATCAATATTATTTCTTGTCATTGCGTGACTTTTTCAACCTACACTGCGTTCCAAATTATTATGCAAATGATATCTTTCTCTGGTTTTCCTAATTTGTCGATGCAAATGACAGTCAGTATAATTTTCAAGTAATCAACAGTTAGGGTACATTTGGAATTTTATTGAACAAACCTCCCACTGACAACAGTATTTATTTAAAAAATGAAAAACTCAAAATGCACTGTTCCAAATTATTATGCACAACAGAGTTTGAAAACATTTCATAGGTTGTAAAAAACTGAAAATGGTCATTTGTTGAATTTGCAGCATTAGGAGGTCATATTTACTGAAATCAAAAGCTATTTCAATCAAAAACATCCTAACAGGGCAAGTTACATGTTAACATAGGACCCCTTCTTTGATATCACCTTCACAATTCTTGCATCCATTGAACTTGTGAGTTTTTGGATAGTTTCTGATTGAATTTCTTTGCAGGATGTCAGAATAGCCTCCCAGAGCTGCTGTTTTGATGCTAACTGCCTCCCACCATCATAGATCTTTCGCTTGAGGATGCTCCAAAGGTTCTCAATAGGGTTGAGGTCAGGGGAGGATGGTGGCCACACCATGAGTTTCTCTCCTTTTATGCCCATAGCAGCCAATGACACAGAGGTATTCTTTGCAGCATGAGATGGTGCATTGTCATGCATGAAGATGATTTTGCTACGGAAGGCATGGTTCTTCTTTTTGTACCATGGAAGAAAGTGCTCAGTCAGAAACTCTACATACCTTGCAGAGTTCATTTTCACACCTTCAGGGACCCTAAAGGGGCCCACCAGCTGTCTCCCCATGATTCCAGCCCAAAACATGACTCCGCCACCTCCTTGCTGACGTCGCAGCCTTGTTGGGACATGGTGGCCATCCACCAACCATCCACTACTCCATCCATCTGGACCATCCAGGGTTGCACGGCACTCATCAGTAAACAAGACTGTTTGAAAATTAGTCTTCATGTATGTGTGGGCCCACTGCAACCGTTTCTGCTTGTGAGCATTGGTTAGGGGTGGCCGAATAGTAGGTTTATGCACAACTGCAAGCATCTGGAGGATCCTACACCTTGAGGTTTTCGGGACTCCCGAGGCACCAGCAGCTTCAAATACCTGTTTGCTGCTTTGCAATGGCATTTTTGCAGCTGCTCTCTTAATCCGATGAATTTGTCTGGAAGAAACCTTCCTCATTCTGCCTTTATCTGCACGAACCCTTCTGTGCTCTGAATCAGCCACAAATCTCTTCACAGTACGATGATCTCGCTTAAGTTTTCGTGAAATATCTAATGTTTTCATACCTTGTCCAAGACATTGCACTATTTGACGCTTTTCGGCAGCAGACAGATCCTTTTTCTTTCCCATATTGCTTGAAACCTGTGGCCTGCTTAATAATGTGGAACGTCCTTCTTAAGTAGTTTTCCTTTAATTGGGCTCACCTGGCAAACTACTTATCACAGGTGTCTGAGATTGATTTCAGTGATCCAAAGAGCACTGAGACACAATACCATCCATAAGTTTAATTGAACAATATAAAATTAAATGTTTACGACACTTAAATCCAATTTGCATAATAATTTGGAACGCAGTGTAATGATAGGTCTGCCTAAAAGCCGAAGCGCTGTGTGAGGTGGCCACTAGCCAATCAAATGTAAGAAGGCGGGAGTTACTGTTTACAGAGCAAAGCGGTGACCAATCAAATCAAAGAAGACGAGTAACTGTTCTCAGATCTCGAGCGTGATATTCTGCATCATGTGGTGACTCGTGAATGGTAGGTTTTTTAGCGCGAAAGGACCAGATTTTAAATATGTAATTTAGCTATTTAGCTATTCGCATGTTCTACAAACATATACTTCACGAAAGCACTTTGGCTACTTTTTACTTAAGTACATTTTAGAGCCCATACTTTATACTTTACTGATAAACAGTTTAGTCAGTACTTCAACTTTTACTTGAGTACTTTTAAACATGATGAATGTTTTTTCATTGGCAGAGGTGATGAATTGTTGGTGGGTTGCGAGCTTCTAAATCTTTATGATATAATGTGGGGAGAAAATCAATAGTTGGTATGGTTGTGATTCTCTGAAATTGTTCTCTAGCCACTGATGCATTACCTACTGACTAACAGTATAGACAGTAGACCAATAGGGTTGGGAATCGTTTCAATTTTATCGATTCCAATTCTGATTCTGCTTATTGATTTCGATTCTTATCGATTCCCAGTTTCGATTCCACAGTTGAAGTAAAACATTTAGATATCAACCTGTATGGTCATTTAGCCTGCTTATTGACTTGTTGCAAAATATATATATATTTATGAGCACCGTTTTGTGTATATTTACACATAGAAACACACCTTTTCTGATTATTACAATTTGTATTATCATAGTTGAACTACATCATGGTTAAACTGCAGTTACTATAATGCAACTATGGTTAATTTGTGATTCTCTGTTTTAATGCAAATTCTATAGCTAAACTATGCTCACTACAGTAAAAAATATCGATAATTTTCATAAGGGCTTTTATTGAGATATCAGCAGATCATGCAACGCATGTACTTTTCTGAAAATATGCACACAGGAATTGATAAGAGGAATTGAAATTTTAATCTCAAGTATCCGATTCCTATTCCTTTCGATTCTGATCCGATTCCTAGCCTTTCGATTCCGATTCCAAATTGGAATTGATTTTCGATTCCCAACCCTACACATGAACTTCATCCACAGAGTTGTTCCGAGTTTATTTTACGAGCATTTCACTGTTTGAGTGAAGCTACTGTCAAACACACTGAAACTCGAGCGTCTTCGCGACAACCCACCAAAATAAAAGTCAGCTTAATTTGAAGCAGATGATAAAATAATTAACTTGTAGTAAATTTAAAAACTGTAGTAAACACTAGTGTTGTCACGATACTGGAATTTCTAACTTCGATTCAATACCTAAAAAAATATCGATATTCGATACCATTTTCGATATCATGGGGAATAAACTGCCATAGCAATAAGGCCCTAAATTTTTTTATTTTTATTTGAAATTAAATTGAACAAGACTAGACAATGAGGTATATTTTTACATTATTTATTAATTGTTAATGTAATGTTAATTTTACTAATACATTGACTCACGTAAAAAAATCAAAGTTGTATTTGTCAGTATTAATGGACCAGACCCTGTTGAAAAAAACAGCCTATGCTGGTTTGGTATTTTTTGATGCTGGTTTGTGCTGGTTTAAACTGTTCATGTGCTGGTTTAAACTGTTCATATGCTGGTTTAAGATGGTCCGTAGCTGGTTTAAGATCAAACCAGCATCAATCAAAACATACCTTACCCAGCATATGCTGGTTTTTTCAACAGGGGAGATTAAATAAATAGTTGTATTTTTTAACTTACATTTAAAAGAGATTAATAAATACTTGAACAAATGTATTGCTCATTCATTGTTCATTAATGTTAGTTAGTAGCCTACATTTTTATGATTCAATTTTTTTTATTTGGCTAATTTGGCTTTTATTCACATAGGCCCATACTGTAATCATTGATGAGCGCACATATAGACAGAAACGCAAACTTTAAACGCAAGAACTGTTGCAGAGACTCCGCACTGGACATCTTTCTAACATTAACAACTTTTAACCGGAGCGAATGAGACGAGTGGATGAAATCATTGAACAGCGCACACACATAGAGCGCTATGGTAAACACTGGAGTGCAAACGTGTATCACACGCGAGAACTGTTGCGGAGACTTTACCCGCACCAGCATTATTTCAAACATCAACTTAATCGGAGCGAACGAGACGAGTGGATGAAATCATTGATGAGCGCACATAAAGACAGAAACGCGTGCATTAAACATGAGAACTGTTGCGGTGACTTTACTCGCACCAGCATTATTTCAAACATCAAATTAACCGGAGCGAACGAGACGAGTGGATGAAATCATTGATGAGCGCACATAAAGACAGAAACGCGTGCATTAAACATGAGAACTGTTGCGAGACTCTGTACTAACATAAACAACATATAACCAGGGCGAATGAAACGAGTGGATAAAATTATTGATCAGCGCACATACGTGGATGGTAAACACGGGAAGCGTAACGAGCGTGCACCACGCCAGATGTGTTACTGAGACTGGCCATCTTTTCTAACATAAACACAATTTAACTGCCGCAAACGAGTCAAGTCTGTGAGAGGAGGCGGGGCTCTGTTGTTATGCGTTCACGTGCAGTGTGTGTTAACTCACCGTCGGAAAAGAGAAAGAGAGCGGGAACGCACAGCTGATATCGATACGTGGGACATGGGTATTGGAACCGTTTCAGATTCTCCAGTATCGATACTTATCGAAATATCGATATTTTTGACAACACTAGTAAACACTATAGTATAATTGAATATTTACTATATTACGGTTCAAATATACTACAACTGTTTGGCCCGTGCTACAAAACTTTTAGTTAACATACAGCCCTGTGGGATAGAGTATTCCATACACTTCTCTGTTGTATACGGCTCATTTAAGCAGAAGCAGCATGTCATCTGTGGATTTCATACAGCATATGGTGCAAAATTCATCACATATTGTACACGGCATACATCCGACCGAAACGGTCAGTTTCTGAGACAGAATGCAGGTGTAACAATTGCAAATAACAAATGATCTATAGCCGTTAATGATATTAAACAAACGTTGTGTAAGGTTTGTCATGTCACACGTCTCATTTCATCCGATTCCTGGAAGAGCTCCAAACACCAGCACAAACGTTCAACTCTTTGTGAGACGGTCATGGCAGACGTCCAACAGTCCGATGCATACTTTCACCTCACCGTGAGATGAGTTCCAATACATATACCAGTCTCTCAGGAATGTTAGATTTGTAGAAAATTTGATGAAATTCTCATTCATTTGTGTAGCAGAATGTCCACTGCTTGTGCCGAATAAAACAAATGTGGACTCAATCATTTAACCTCAAAAAACAACATTAAAGAATTATTAAAGTACAGAAAACACTCAATATTTCACGTATTTGTTCACAGCATGGAAATCAAAACGCTGGACATTCGGTTTTCTACAGAAGACCAACATGAGATCGTAAACTGACAGAATCGTCATTTTAGGTGAATTATACCCTATAGCGCTTCAAAATTCAGTTCCCAAAAAAAACACCTCGGGTTGGTTGACAGAAAAAAGTGTGTTGTCATGACAATTAGCCCTGAGCACAATCCTTCTGAAAGACACTTGAATAGACATCTGTGAATTCTCTTTCATACACGCCTGATGGGGACATGCACAAAGAATCTGCATTTTCATACATCCACGCTTTATTAAAAGAAACGTAAATGTTAACCAATACACCATAACCAGATATAAAGACATAACACACACACACATGTTGGGTGACCCTTTTTAACAGCTAAATCATTTATAAATCAACCCCAGAAGAGACACTGAATGAAAGCAAATCATTTGCATTGAATTCTGCAAGTGACATTTACATCGATTTAATTTTAATTCTAACAGGTTAATAAACAACTCGCTAATAAATGAATAAAGATGCTTTAATGAAAACATGAAAACACATGTTAACACTAAACAGTTTTTTTAAATGAAAAAAGGAGTATGAGGGATGCTTAGGGCAGAGGTTCTCAAACTGGGGGCTGTGTTGCCCTGGGGGGGCCTAAGATGGATCCAAGGGGGCCACAGATTTTGTGGCATTATATGAAATATAGAAATTGATCATAAATCAAACATCAGAAAAACAAGACCACCAACCAAAAGTATTGATGTTCCAGCATTGTATAACTGAATATGTTTAAGATTATACGTTTTTATTTGGGGGGGCGCAAATTGATGCACTCTTCACAAAGGGGGCGTACAACGAAAAATTTTGGGAAACAACTGGCATAGGGCATACAATATAGAGTTTGTAGAGTATAAAAATAATTTTGTCCCCATAAAACATGTGTTTGTGACTTACTGCAGCCGTCCTCGTCGCTGTGATCACCGCAGTCATTGTCGCCGTCGCACTGCCACTGCGCAGGGATACACGTGCACTCTCCAAACGCGCTGACCGCACACGTGAAGTGATTCCTTCCACATGAGCATTCTGCAGCACTTAACACACCTACAACACAAACACACGCGCTCACGTTCATTACATCCTGTCAAATATATATTGAACTAAACCTATTAGAAAGCTATCAACTTTTAAATACACAATCCAAGTTCATTTCTGCACAATAGTTTTGTACTTCAAATCAAAGTGAGTGAAATCAGTTTGGTCTTGGTGTAGTTTGAAAAAAAATGTTTGGAACAAAATCCACTGAATAAGTGGGCGCTGTTGTGCTCTATAAAACATAAAAGTGATAAGCCATGAAACCTGTTTTTCCACACGAGCAGTGAATGTGTGTGAGGACATCATGGGATTCATAACACACGTTTTATATTATGCCCACACAATGAGTGACTCTTCTGAAAGCCTGACTTATAAATCACATGAAGAGACAGATTCATGAGACTGAGTCACTTCTTTACGGTCGTTCACTTCTTTTCAGCTTGAGATCAGTACCAACGGCACCTTACTCAGTTTTAACCTTTAATCCAGAGAAATGAAAAGAATGCTTATGGGAAGCATCATGTTTTGGTTTACATTGGTGTACTAACCAGACAGGAGGGGATTAGATTCAAGCAACAAGTAGTTTGTCTGTCCACACCAGACGCAACA
This sequence comes from Triplophysa rosa, assembly GCF_024868665.1. Taxonomy (NCBI): domain Eukaryota; kingdom Metazoa; phylum Chordata; class Actinopteri; order Cypriniformes; family Nemacheilidae; genus Triplophysa; species Triplophysa rosa. The sequence continues at coordinate 38,511,369 of NC_079890.1, forward strand.
CGACAAATAGACGCAACAAAATCAATCACAGCCAATCAGATGAGAGTGTGTGCAAAGCACTGTCATAGAATAGAAAATGCATAACGATGCCTTAGTTCTAGGGGTATAACAAAACATTGAAGTATAGAATACAAAACATTAAGACATGTATCGTAGAGCTATTAAGATATGTATCGTAGACTATGGCAATATATTCTTAAATGAAATAATACTTCATATTTTGTTTTATTTTTCAGTGACAGATCTATTCAGTTTTTTAGTTTACAGAAAAGTGGTTGAATTAAACCTTGAATATAGTCAATTCTTTTGTCAGTTTCATAATAATATTTTTACTAATACCATGATACAATCGTAATCGTAAACCCAGTACAGTGTACAGTATACTTAGTACCATAGTTATTATAGTTTTGATTTTAATTTCATTTAGTTTAATTTATATTTAAAATTAGCTTAGTTTTAGTTAAAGTTTTAGCAATTTTGGTTTATGCTTTTGTCAATTTATAATTTATTTTTTCTGTTGCTATATAAGATTACTTCCTTTTAATTGGATTATAAATGTAGTCCTTATAACATATTTCAGTTTATTTTTTGATGCAACATTTCAATTTTTCATGTTTCAATAATTTGTAGATCAACATTTTAATTGATTTCAATGAACAGAAATTAAATTAAATTAGGACATTTAAGTTGTTTATAAGACATACCTCACAAAAAACATTACTGGTGTGCATCTCGAGAGAAAACAATCGCGCTGTTATATTTTAAGACATGTTAGTGTAAGTTGTTTTCGATCAAGACACCTTTAACATGTAAGTTAGTCTGGGACTAGGCTTAAGCCCTGTTCGGGAAAGCGCCCCATATAGTGTCCTACAGTAGACGTCCATATTAATTATTTTACAGTTTTCTTGACTATTATTGTAAAAAGTGATAATAAAAGAAAGCGTGGGTGTGTGCAGGCAAACTTTTGACCGGCAGCGCACAACGAAACATCCAATTTGTTCAAACCAAAATGACCATTACACAACTCGCCACAAAATGTGTTCGAAACCATCAACCCTTCCAACCTCCTCTGAGCTCAAAAAACGTTTCCAAATGAGGTCAGGAAAAGTTTCATGAATAAAACCGGTCAGTTTTGTTAATAACTGTTCCGGTCCGCCACCCTCCTGTCAAACGTGTGGTTTACCACGTCTGACTTGATTCAAGATCATGTTGTAGAGCATCTTCATGTGCAGTGTGTTTTACCTATTTATACGAGGTCACATTGTTATATTGTATTAGGATCATAACATCTAGAGAAGTGAAACCAACGGCTTCACAGAGAGAAAGAAAACAAGAGGAAGCCAGTTGAGCGAACCGCACGGATCTGGGCTTCTCTTTTACTCGCTGAAATAATTACAGGCCGTCTCTTGTGGGACATTGAGTTATAATGCCATGTTTAGCCACTAAATGGAGCAAGACATTTATCATGTGCGCTTTAAAGACTTTCCATTTCTGTTTCAAAGTCCAAAACTGCTAGTCTTGAAATCATTGGAACACAGAAACAACATCAGAGATAAAATACAAACATGCTCATTTACACAATCGTCCCAAAAGTGTTTGGACACTACGGGCTCGCAAATGAATGTCTGAATACACTCGACAACAAAACATCAAAGCCAGAAGTATTTCTTTAAAAAAATGACACCAAACAGTCGCAAAAGTGAGGTTTGATTTCCATGCATTTGGCAGATGAAACAATCCACAAACTGTTTAAAAGTATTTGGACGCTTGTTGTCAAACTGTATACAATTATTTGAGTCATTACAAAGCTGGATCAGAAAAGTGAAGTTTGTTGTAAGAAAAACTCCAGCATCATTTGTTTAAACATGACTGCACGATAAATAAATCAAAAATAAACCACACACGATTTGCCGGTTGTCTGCGATTTTTTTGCTAAATATATATTGTTTTGTTGCCATTTATAGATTTGGTTAGGTTAAGGTTAAAAGCACCAAACTACAAAACACGTTGAAATTCTTTCATTCTTAAATATCTCAACTTAAATACAAACTAAACTAAAACCTATACAAGCATTGCATTCTTTCTTGGTGTCAGTATTGATCAAGTGCAAAATCTACAATCTAAGAAGAAATGACAAACTAGCAAGCGATCCATCTTGTCTTCTCCAAACAGAAGCTTCACGAGGTTTTTGTGTAAATCCATATAACGATTTTAAGTTGATCGTGTGATTCATCTAATTGTTCAGCCTCTTCTATAACTCGATGTGTCAGTTCATCTGGTACGGTGGTGGTACAAAGTGAACAGACCTGTCTGTGCAGACTAACATCCAAATCATCCAACTCCAACAAACCTGCCGAGATTGAGCGGTGCCAATGCAAAGACCTGGAAAACTCGCTGGAAAAACCTGGAGGCCTCTTCCTGAATGGAAATGGTTTGGAAGCATGAAGGCAATTCCTTGAATCTACAGATCGAGGTTCTTTGTAAAGATGAGTCAGTCGGAGGCTGTAATGTGTTTACACAAGTTAGAAGCTTTTAAATCTTTAATGTACAGACTTGAGGGGAACGTTTCATTGGCCCTTTTTTGGACATGATGGGAAGGCTCACACACGCAGAGTTCAGAGTACATGCAGACGTACTAAATGGATTTGTATTGAAATACAAAGCGTGCATGTACACAGTCAATGCCAGGCTAATGCCAACAGAAACCGAGACGGTTAGAATAAAAGGGGTCTAAACACTCTCAGTCACTGTATGTGCAGGTGGCGTAAAAAAGCGGTAATCAGGGCGGAGATAAAGAAGATTTAGTCAGCACAAAGGCAAGCTAAACCCACCCGGGCGATTCACGTCTTATCTTCACTGAAAGAGGACAAACACGGCTGAGCTGAAGAGAGCAATTAAGAGAGATCACATCAACAATAAGAGCTTTGCATTCTGTCTGCCTTTACTTGAAACATCCACAACATCTTTTCATCTCCAGCCCTTCGTTTGCTGAAAAGATCTACATCTGGAATCTCGAAAACGCCAATACTGCAGTCCACTGTCATTTCCATCCCATCGAATTAGCACTCGACCACAGACTCCTCATCTCACCGCATCTTTCCAGAGATCTGTCAGCTGAAGATCTCAGATACGCAGCGAGACACAGCCGGACCTGACGGGAGCAGTATGTGCGTCACTTCAAAAAGAACGCTTGACATTTACACATTGTAGAAAAAAGTAAACCATGACAACATGTTTCAACGTTACTTTGGCAACATCAGCAACTTCTTGAAAAGCTAGTCATCAAGATTTAAAATAGCACATTTACATTTGTTCACTTAGCAGATGATTTTATCCAAAGTGACTTACAAATGAGACGGCATTAAGATTTTGTCTAATGAACTAAAAGTGAGGTCTACAAAACTATGTTTATAGTCAACTATGTTTTTGCAGAGATCTGTTTTATAGACCGTTTCATCGGACCCGCGCGCGCCTGACCCCCAGTTAACTTCCGGTTTGTGTTTGGCTAGTGTCTAATAATATAACTATTTATAATTTATTTAATTTATGTTATTATTCATTTAAATTACTATTTTATTGTATAATAATAATTTATTAAATAAACGATTTGTTGAGTTGTGTTGTATGTTCATTTGATTAAATAAACAATTTGTTGAATGGGTCCTGTAGTTTTGACGCATTTAAACAAACCGTATGATACACTGACATCTAGCGGTTGAGCTTGGTATCGCAGTCTAAATTCAAAATATCGGAGAGACAAGTTTAGTCAAGTAATGGTTCTTCTTGGATTCTTTTGATTGTTATCAGAAATAATCTATTGTTTGTGAATGTGTACCGAAAGTTAATTTGGGGTCACAAAAGAGCGCATGTGCAGTAACGCATGTTTATGTTGTTAAGATGAAACCGTCTATAGCAAATAAACTCTTCATTTCTTCATCATTTATGAAGACTTGCAACAGTTCAAAAGAAGAAAACAATACTTATATAATACATTCTTTGCTTTATGAAAGGAATACAGCAAAAACATTTCTAATAGTTCATTGCTTGAATAAACTAATTTCTACCGTAAATGCATATGTGCATGTTATAAGTAAAACATAATTTTGACGTTATGTTCCTACTCTACCAAGAGGAACAGATCTTAAAAAGATCTAAATTGCCCTAGTTGTTGAAAACCATAAATTCCCCAAAGAATATAAACACTGTGGTGCCATCACACCATTGCTCTGCTTGTGATAGGATTATACCATCCTGATGCACTGCAACGTAACATGATGTTTGACATGAAGCTGGGATAAACCTTTTTCTGTTTGTACGCCATTTTCCTAGTTCGTTGTGAAAAACACGGAAAATTAGAAATGTTCACAGTATCTTTAAGTTTGGGTGAAAGGGCCCACAGCTTTTGGCTTACGAGCGGGTATAAAATGTACCAGAACCTCTAAATCTGGATTTTTATGTCCCTAGAGAAAATGGAAAAATACATTTTAGGGTATCCTATTCCAGCCGCCGAGAGCAGAATTGTAGTTTTGAATGATGGAGTACAGTAAAAGGGAGGGGACGTGAACGTATCGAGTGGGTTAGAAAGAACGAGAGATCGGGGAGGAAAAAAGAGAGGGCTCGTCTCTATATGTCAGTTGTTTTCCATCACAGTCAGCCATTTTTAATGAGCTTGGCTCCTCCAGGCCATATTTGAGGTACAGTCAGTGGGCTGATGGGATAGATGGGGGATGAACTGGTGCCATAAACATAAAAGACAAAAACCGTAACGTTAGAAGCCTCACCTTAAGACGGACATCAGGGTTAGCGGCTAGTTCTAGACACCGATAGACCCCCCCCCAAAAAGCCAAGCCATACAAAAAGACGAACTTGCCGACCTCTAACCGTTTAACTTTTCTATACAACACAAGCCACGTCAGAACATTTTGTTTCAAAAGCTAAAATCATCCACCTGCAGTGTGTGGTTTGATCCATCAGCAGTTGTGTGACAGTGAATGAAGAGCTAAATCCCGTCCTCTTCAAACACAGCTAATGTACCATGCTACACAAAGAGTGTTTGAAGGCAGCTGTATCTGGGCCACATACTGAGTGATGACTCCAGTGTTTGGGTAAAAGGCATGTGTGTGCATGTGCTTACTAAAGAGGGAGCGAGCATGTTTGATGGGAACGGCTGCGCATTCAAATCCGACAGTAATTGTCTTTCGATGTATTGTTTCACGAGCCGCAGCTGAGGCAGGAAAAAACACACTATCAGCGTCTCTAAACTTATTCAGCACTCTCAAAAAACTAAAATCTAGATATATGCATCTATCACTCCCCAGAATTTTGCCTTTTAAATGAACACAAACTTGGCCAATAACACAAACTGGTTTTAAATAGCATTACAGGCAATTCGGCCATTATGTAACGTGTCAAACAGAGTTTTAATTGATTGTGTTCTTGTTCTGCCCCTAGTGTACCTTTATTTAAACAACATGAGGAATCTGCCGTTTCAGACAGAGCTCGAGGAGAAAGATCTCCAGCTGTTGTATTGTGATGAAGTGTGTAGACCGCTCACGCAGAACCACAGAATTGTTGGCGGTTTGTTGGGAGAGAAATTGTTCAGGCGTTCTTTATTCTTCGGCCTAATAATCGTAGGAGCGGCTGTCGCCTTTGGCTTGTTCGCTGGGATTTCTACGGCACCATTCTTTGTAAAGCTGCTTTGGAACAATACATTGTGAAAAGTGCTTTACACATGAAACTGAATTGAAATCCACAGCAGTCAGTAGCAATTCAGTCTCAGTCTGTAAGAGAAAAGCCTGTGACAGCTGCTCTCAGACAACTAAACTGCTTTGTGACAAGAAAGGTGGTTTGCAAAGCGATGGTATGAACCGGGGGAAAGAATTTTAAGCATTTCAGTTCATCTGTCCTGCAAATTCAGAACATATATACAGTACCATTTAACACTACCATAAATAAATCTAGTTTTTAGCTTTGGCCTACATTGGCAAACAATAAGGAGTAATGTATGAGAGGTTGTGATATATAATTGATGCATACAAAATCTTTACCAATATCTAATACACTGGCTACATTCCTCAAACAAAACGTTGAACATCTATTTAAAGGTCCAGTGTATGAAATTTAGCGGCATCTAGCAGTGAGGTTTTGCAACCAAGGGCTCACTCCACCCCTCACTTTCAAAGCACTACGGTGGCCGACACAGGACTAATGGGCAATTCACATTTCGCGTGTAAAACCACGAGGAAAACGCGAGCTGAGCCGCTTTCTCTAGCCAAATGACCCACGGTCAAAAGTTGAACTATTTCCATCTCGATGCGCCGCCTACACACCTAGAAAAATGTGCGCGCCGCACCGTATGCGTGTCGCGACCGCATCGCTCCCTATTTGCGCGCTGCCACGTGTCTACATTTAAAATAACGAGCTTGAGTGCACAAAAGATGCGAAATGCGAATCGCCTCTAAGATGTCACATTTCACTTCTTTGCCGAAGGAGATAATGTATTTATGAAACAAGTTCTGTAGAGCAGTTTGTCCGTTTAGGGCTACTGTAGAAACAACATTGCGAATTCTATGTAAGAGGACCCGCGGTGTATATAGATAGAAATAGCTCATTCTAAGGTAATAAAACATAACGCTTCATTATGTAAGGTCTTTATACACCTCTGAAGCTATAGTTATGCATATTACATTGCATTTCTGTCAATAGATCCTCCAAAAAATTACACACTGCACCTTTAAGTTTTAATGTCAACAACCTGTCAAACCATCATGTCTGATGCAGACCAAACGTGAACCCTAGTCCCCTACAAACATAAAAACATGAATGCACTTCTGCACAATCCCATTTTTATTTAGGTGCATTATTCTATATATATCTATATATATAAAATATCACTACATATCCGTTTGTCTAATAAGTGAAGTAGACACAGAACAGATATGTTTCTAATCTCTCGGTTTGTCTTTTATTTGATATCACTCGGTTCTTAAGTCACTGTGATGTTGAAGAGCAGAAGGTCGCTTGTTTTCACGAGGACATGGCTGGCCTCACAAAGACGGCGTTGTTTCATCTGAACCTCCGCTCGTCTCTCACGGGCTTGGACAGAGTTCATGAAATCACGATCTCTCCAGCAACCTCGTTCTTGAGTATCTGTATAAAAGCAGACTTGTACACCGTTACCAACCTTATTTCACACGCTTGAGTTCAGAGCAAGAACTATAAATGTGTTGGTTAGTGAAAGTAAAACGATAACGTTTACCAAGACGCTCCATGAGATAATTATTAGATTAGCTTATCTAGAGATCCATTAGAGGAATAGTTATTTATAGAGGAATATCGTCATTATTTTCCCTCACCATCATGTCTCTGCACAGCTTGTATGCTGTTATTTTCTCAGATGAATACAAAGGGAGAATTGTAAAGAATATTCACTCAGCGTTTTCCATACAACACCAGTCGCCATCACAGAAATCATCTGACTCCAGAAGACTTTAAACAGAGATGTTTGGACTGCTTTTAGAAATCTGGACTACTGATATCTTGTAGTGTGTTACATAGAACAACATCAGTCACATGAGCGGGAGTAAATGAAGCATTTCTTTCGCAAGCTTGAGATAATGGTTTTTCACAACCTTTTGTTTTTTGCACAACCTCTGCTCTCTTCCCATTTCCTTCAGCATTATAGCAGAGATTTAATTTATCAAGCGCAGAGGAGTCTTTCCACAGAGGCCCAGCAGGACACCGGAGCGAGGCGTGTGAATGCTCCCGTCTTCCTCCGCTCAAAGACTCGGATGAACAATGCTGCCTGCTATGGGTGTGCTGGAACAATTCATCCAGCCCTGCCTCACATACCCAACATCAGCATCATCTCCAGCGCTGAATCTCACAACACAAACAAACCAAACGGAAGACGCGTAATGAAGTGTTCTCAGGACCTCGGCTGACCTTATTTTGTACAAATCTTTGCCAACATAAGAACGGCTTATTGTCATTTTGCCCCAGCCATTCTCGCACTTATTTGACATGCACAATAATAATAGCTGGCCGATATGATGATACATAGCATGTGACTTAAGAAATGTGTCTTATACTTCTTAATTCAATCTTAATTCAGAGTTAGTGTGAGTTTTAACATGATAAAATTGCACCGTGACAGTAGTAGCCTACTGCATCCCGCGAGTTTAGAGTTCAGACGTTATCGTCTGCTGGTGTGGATGCAAATATAGGTATAATTATTGTTACAGTTATCTCAAATCCTGAATGTATTCCGCGAATGCACATTGCAGACCTCAGTCTGAAATCAGCGTGTCATTTTTCCAGAAAACCTTCATTATTTCCCCAGGGAGTGCACACATTTACACTGGGAGCGCATGGCTGATGCCGAAAGCTTGTCGGACATAGCAACCGGGGTTTTGCAAAGGGTCAACTGACCTGACCTCTGAGATTCACGGTTCCTGTCGAGTTAGAATGCTTTGGAAAAGCATCTCAATGCTAACTGCGACTTCAGTCTGCGGCGTTCCCCCAGTTCTTCACCTGTTCTTCAAACACATTCTGAGGCCAAACCGGAGGTTTAAGGCCAGTCTCCTGCAGGCCGGGTCTAACTCTCATTGTTACGCTCCTCTGTTACTTGGACACTATATATTTTCACCCCACCTAAAGCTTCTTTCTCGCTCTCTTTCAGGACGAAACAGAAGGGGGCCGTGTGGCCAAATGAAAAGCTTTTTGGTATTAGCAGGGCTTCAGTGAATATGAAGGAAAAATCTTCTTTAGATTGAAGACTTGCGTGCCATATGAAGACTTTGTGCTCGGAAACAGAGGCGTTACAGAGAAGTACGGCAGATAACCTGTACCGACAATCAACTCATCACACCACTCCTTTCCTATCAAAAAATTAACTAGATTTTCAAAAAAACTTGCGACAGCAGAATTTGTCGTAAACTTTATTTCTTAAAATAAGAGGACAGCACGTCTTACAATTATCCAAAAATCAAACATACTTTAACCCTCATGCACATCATCTCATCCTTCAAAAACAACTAGAACTAAAAGCATCAACACTCAAGAGCATCCCCTCACTACATATTTGTCAGCAAAGAAAGAAATAAGTATTACTTTACCAACCATCTGTTTTCAAATCCCCTTTATTTCAATACCACAACGTTGATGTCTGTAAAAAAAAATAATGTGCAAAATACACAGAAGTATTTATGAGAAGTTGAAAAGATTGAGGCAATTATTGGTTTGATAAAACGTTTTACTTTTGTGTGTCATTGAATAAACAAATGTTCGGTCAATTAGAAAACAAAATCATGACCCCACACGCGAGGATATGATAGTGGTATGGAAATAATTACTGAGGGGGGAGCTGGTGCGTTTTAAATAGCTCAAATAATCAGCTGTTCTGATGGAGACGGTGTTTGCTCACAAGAATATCTGTCAGAAGAATTCCTTCAACACAGACATTGGCGCTTGCTTTAAATAGAGCGGAGACTATAGACGAGCAAAACTAAAGCAATCACAGCAAACGTCAACAGGTTACAAAACAAATGAATAATCAAATTCATCAAATAGAATTGGATATAGAATCTGGTAGATGCATTGATCAACAGCGTGTGTGTGGTGGGGGGGTTACGTATAAATGGTTTTGTTGTAGACTGAATGAGTTGTGGCATGTATGAATGATTTCCTGTGTTTGTAGAGCAGATGAGGTGATGGATGACAGCCCGTGGGCTACAGAAGAGCTGAGAAAGAATTGACATGGATTGAGAATAAATGTGTTGATTTTAGTTTTGGGAAATTCTAATGTCAGAGCAAGAAGCCGAGTGTTTAGAATACTCTCTGCACATGAATGACTGCTGCAAACACCACACTGTCTCTTACAATGAAATGATAAGCAAGATATGTTCTAGTTTTCAATTTAAACTGGATCTGATGCTTAACTGTCCAGCTAAACATCCAGTTTATCCCTCACACTCTCCACAAGTTGTTTTATGAGAAAGTCTCTCTCTCTGTCATGTTGCATTAGCTAAAGATACTGGATATCAATACAATGTCTGAACACACACACACACACACACACACACACACACACACACACACACACACACACACACACGCGCCTTTCTTTCACCACATTACACCAGGATTTGTGTATTAAGCAAACTTTTATTTTAGTAAACAGCTAACAGTGTGATTCAGCTAAAAATGTCTAGCAATTTATACCCCAAAATATGTCATTTCAAAGTATTACGTAGCCAAAAATTCTTTAAGCAATCATTTAAATGTATGCTTCTAAATTGGATTATGAGACAAAGAGGTCTGACATCCATCTAACCTTGAGTGGACAAAACCAGATTTACAGCTCAATACCAATTATCTGTCACTCAACTTCATCAGAAACAGAGCTTTTCTATTCAAATCAATGGATGGTTTTACAAAAATCATTAATGGCATTGATTTGAAAGTCTGGTCATTATATTCATTCAGTAAAAGTTCAAACTTACCAGCTATTAGACAAAATGTGTGTATCCGTTGCAATGTTAACAATGATATTTCAACTACTGATAGGTATAGCTGATAGGTATAACGTTCATTATTTTCAAATTTGCTATTTCTAGATACGTGTTTAGGTAAAATTATAATTTTGGTTTCATTCTGTTAACTATTAACAATATTTCTCCCAAATTTCAAATAAAAATTTTGTTTCCGTTTTCAATTACTTGCAGAACGAATTTGGAGAAACAGGTGAAAATAACAGAAAAACGCTCTGTATTTTTTTCAGACCTCAAACACTGCAAAGAAAACAAGATTCATGAATTGTTTTGTGATAACATGGACTTTTCTCACAGTTTTCATGAGTCTTGTCATGATGTCAGTCTTTCACATTGCTGTTGGATGACTTTGTCACTCATGCGGTTTGATTTTGTTGAACTTCAACAGACATTCACTCTTAAAAATAAAGGTGCTTAAAAGGTTGTTCACAGCGATGCCACAGAAGAACCATTCAGCCAAAGGTTCTTTAAAGAACCATCTCTTTCTAACTTTTTTATCATCTGAAGAGCCTTTTTTCGCCTCAAAGAACCTTTTGTGAAACAGAAAAGTTCTTCAGATGTTAAAGGTTCTTTATGGCACCAAAAGGTTCTTCTATGTCATCGATGAACCTTTTGAAGCACCTTTTTTAATTTAAGAGTGTTGGACTGGAATGACCCCAATACATCTAGAAACTCTGATTAAATGAAAATTCGGAACGGTCTCTTGACTTTTTCGAACAAATACACAACCATTTTATACATATAATTATCCTTAAAGCTGATAGTTCACCAACTTCTCTGTTGAATAAATGTCATACGCAGCTCATCTTTCATTCTATAGTCAGACAGACAAAAAAAGTCCAGTTTTCTCAAAACGTATAATTCTCACTGCTCCTTTATTCCAGATTCCTGAGGACCCTGTTTGTGCACCAACCTATTGATTTTGTCAATCCTGATGAGTGAACACACAGTTTTCCCACAAGCCTTTGCTGGGGAGGGTTTCTCCCACAATGCTCGGCAGGGGTGCGGGAGGCCCAACAAAAGCACCATAGGGTAGAATGAGCTGCAGTTAAAAGTGAGGGAGAGCAGTAAAACTTGCGCTTTCTTATCCCTCTTTTCAACGTTTCCCCTCCACCTTGGAGAAAAACCTGCGGCAGAGAAAAGCTGCGGAGGAGGAGGAAAGCTCAGAGAAAGAGGCTGATTGATCGAAAGCTGTAGGTAGGAAATACTTCAATCTCGCACCAAAACAGTAACAAAGGCCATTCACCGCGGGACGCGAAAACAGCTCAGCACCCCTGAATGCATTTCCACCCAAAAAACGGCTCAACGTTTACGAGCGGCCCTCCGCTTGTGAAGCGACAATGAACCATTTACCGTAACAACACGGGGACCCTATGAAATCTAGACACAGTGTCCGATAATGCCGTCCCATCAAATGCCACTTATGTCCGCTTTAAGTCTTAAAAAGCTTCGAGTCATTCGAATGAAAATGTCTATTTTAAGCATTCGCCAGCGTACAGAGCAGAGCTCTGGCAGCTGTTCGGAGACATCTTTCCTATATTAAACCATCAGGAAAGCATGTTAGCCATTCACCCCGCATGATGACAGCTGAAACGTGACTCCAAGTGTACATACAATCTTTACGTTCAACGTTCTGCACACGACAACAGTTGAGGTTGACAACACAAAGCTGGGGTCTAAACAAGGTCCTAAATTTATGACAGACATTTCTCTGGAGCTTGTCTGTTCCTAATGTGCAACACAAGACCAAGTCCCCCCTGGAGAGGAATACGGATGTTTAGAAAGCATTAGATGCACAGACCCATTTAAATCGAACCAAATTCAGACCATCTCATGAGGCGGTTTAATCACGATCATTTTAAAATCTAACGTAACTCAACTACAAACACCTGATTTTGTAATCGGATTGTAATCGACATTACATGCAGTCCATTACTACCCAGCATTACCCGCCTCACTTTCTAAGTTCTTACACATGTTGCAAGAGGACAGAGAGGTAAATTATTGCAGTGATGAACTATTTAGCTTATCAACATCAAGAACGGCCAAACACGGATCTGACTAAGTTGCCATGGAAACCAATAATTCAGAGAACATAAGCTGCTTAGTAGACCTTTAAGTGAATAAATAACCAAGCAAACATCCTGACATATCTGTTTTAAAAGAACAATGTCAAAGCTTTTTCGCAACCTGCAAAAAGGTCCTGTTGGCTTAGAGATACCTTCTTTAAACAGCAGAAAGGAGACCGTGTTTACAATGGCCGGACGGGTGATGTATGGGGCGTATGATTGATAGACCTGCCAAAGCCCAATAGTCCAGCGAGCGGCACATGTGTCTTCTGCTTTAGACACAAGAGCAAAGAGAATAAAGCTCTGATCATATTTGCAGAAGAACAAAAGGCGACAGTCCGAACGTCCTTCAGACAGGACGTGCTAAAACAGAGAGCCGGTGCGAGAAAGTCCCTCAGGGACGGGCGGCTATTGAATGTGGGCACAGTTGATGGGTCAACAGAGCAAAGACAGGGGGGCGGCCTCTAGAGATCACAACGCCACACAATGGCTGAAGGAATACACATTAAGTCGGCCTCTCTAAGCAGCTGGTCGAGCACGCAACAGAAGCGTGGACCCTTACGAGGGGGCTGGGGGAGACAAGGTGATAAATTAGTCATCTACACCACTCGATAAAATGAAAAGCAGAGCGAAAACATGAACCCCCACAGTCAAAACACAAAGCGGTGGTAGGATGCTACAGTTGTAAAGAGAGGTTCAGTTGTGTGTAAAATCGAGAGCTTGAAAAAATACAGTAACTCTGAAGACTTGGAGTACTTGGAAACAGATCAAAGCAACAACATAACATGAACATGTTGCATCAAACTCAGAGCTCAGGCTAAATAAATAACTAGACCAACTGGCACCTAAATCGAAACACCGAGCCAAATGACTTTAGATAGCAAACACTTCGCTAGTATTACCAGCTAGAAGACAACTGGGGTTCCAACATCTCATCCAACTTACAGTTTCTCTTTTTAACTCTTTCATTGCCCCTAAATGCAATTGACCATTCATTAAGAAGCGCACAGAATGTCTTTGTAACTTACTCGACATCAAAGGCGGGAACGACTTTACATGAAAACTCTACCATCTCTTGAGTGGCTGTCACTTCGAGTCACGTCAAGTTTGACTTTGCTCAAAGACTATGACTGTTAAAAGGGACATTAAAGATCAGTAGATATGGAAACAGATGGCTAGCGAGTGGGATGTAAAAGAGCCGTCTGTGACAAAGACTTCATTAATCCCTCACCTTCATTTGACTACACACCGAGAATTCATCGAAGGACAGCGACCCTTCCACATACGCGCCACTTTCTCCACCAGCAGGGAGCCGCATTTCGAATTCTAACCGATGACCCAGATTCACCATGACGTCCACCTGCAACCTCTTCCAGCCTGGACACAACGCTCATAAAACATTTAATAGAGGAGGTGCAGCATACATAAACCGCTCCAGTGGGACACGGGGAGGCCGGCGAGGTCCAGGCGCCATCGGAGTGAATGATTGACCTCCTAAGGGAGAGAATCATCTGCGAGGCACTCCCCATCACACAGACAAGAGGCGAATACACATCGTTCTGACCCGGGAACCCTTGAGGCGGTCCGCAACAAAGAACTGACGCTGTTTTGAGTTCGAAATGGATTTGGAAACATCATCACGAACAAAAACGTGCATGAATACAAATGTGAAATGGCCACCACAAAAATAATTTGATGTTACATGTCGCTGAATTCTGGAGAGAAGCCAAACACGACCAGCCATTGTCGCTACTGAGGGCTTCTTTCGGTTTAAATCTTATCTTGTGTGCAGGAGTCGGGCGCTATGAATGAATTCACTGTGCACAGGCCAATTTGTTTGATCTTAGTGCTAGTCTACAAAACCATGTGACCACTGACCCGAGGCTCTCGTCTGAACTCCTCACGGCTGATGCAGTCAAAACGTTGTCTCAACATCAGCCAAGAAATCTTACAAGTGGTTGGTATGATAACAACCTTAAAGGGCCATCATGCTACTCGTCAAAACAAAACCATTCTAAAGTTAAACTTAAAAGACATTTTCAAACGGAATGCAGCACGAGAAAATGCAAATCACACTGAAAAAATGAAACAAAAATTGATGCAATGAATGCCAGCTGCTCGTGAAGCCGATTGCTGTAAAAACATGCAGCAATGAGAAATGCATTTGTACACCAATTACACATCATCTACTGCCGTTTATCTAACCTCACAACACCTGAACCTAAAACATGGGTTAAAGTGAACTCTGGTTTAACAGCTTCAACCAAACACACCTGAAGTCAAACGGATTAGATTCCACAACAACGCCCTTAGTCAACAGTGATCTCAATCCCTGCGTGACATCATGATAAACCAGATCAACGTAGTAGCAACGTTTTGAGTCAACTAAATTCAGCAAATATAGTAACGGGGACAATAAATTCAATAGAAATGGAAAAAATAAAACATTTGATTTGTCAATTTATTCAGTTGTTATTATTTAGTTTTACAGTCTTTTCCTAGTTATATGGGTATGAAATTATGTGACACAGATAGGCCTATTACCCATCAGTCTCACTATCCTCCTTTCTTGCTCTCTTTGCATAAAAACCTGTATTTTTCCACAGGCCTTCATTTTTATTTGCCAGACTTATTAATTTTATTGAGATGTAATTATATCAGTATCACAGGACATTAAGAAGTAAACTATTATTACCCATCCTATAAATCTTATTTTCAAGACATACAATTAAATTAAATTAGCAGCTACCTAACAACAACTTCTGATTTGTTCTGGTTTCATCTCTTTCCTGTCTAAACTACATGATTTTATAGGTAATTTACTACACATTGTCATATAAATAAACTTTAAATACTGTGGATTATTTAGACTTTATCTTACTAAATATGGCCTAAACGCACTTACGTTCTGAGGTGTTTTGAGTGACTGATTCGATGGATTCAGACAGTGAGACTTGTGAGTTCAGTGTTATTTCAGTTGTTTCAACCGTTCATTAAAATTAGTTGGTTCAAAGGAGTCTTTAGCCTATTTAGGACGCGAATCTGACATTAGTAGACGCGCTGTATGTTAAATAATCACAGCTGTTCGGACATCGCAAACGTTTGTTCCAATTACAGCAAAAGTGACAGAAGTGCAAACGTTACAACTTACCCCATGGGTGGGGATCATTGTAACAGACAGAGGGTTAGTTGTAACACCTGCTAAAAAAATTGTTTAAACAAATAATACAATATAATTGTGTCTATAAACTAGAGGTGGATATTGTCGGTACATCTATCTGTAATAGACAGATATCCACAGATCTATCATCCAGCCATCCCTCATCCAACCATCCTTCTATTATACATCAATACATATAAAAAGGTATGTATTGATATGTTTCTTGGGTGGAAATCTGATTAACCAAGCTCAAATATTTTTTGAGTGATTGAGCTACAACCAAAAAGCGTCACGTTCTACCCCGCTCTCCCCTAGTAGTTGTTCAAGAATTATCAGTTATCGTTATCGACCAAAATGTACATATCGGTGCATCCCTAATAGTAAGTCAACATGAAACAGCTGGAGAAACCCATTTTACTTTTGTAATGTGGTATATTTCCAAATGAAACCTCATTTTAGACAAATTAAGTATGGACTTGATGGTGAAAAGTGGGTGTTCGATCCTGAAATAGAGGACTTACTCTCCTCCTGAAACACACCACTCACCGAACCGAAGCGGTCAAAGGTGAAAGAAAATGCTATTTTCTATTAGTGCCGTTACCTTTTATTACATTAACATCATCCAGCATCAATGTACTGTGTTTGGAATGAAAGCATAACCGGTTCTTTGTATACTAGAGTGTGTGGGATGGGTTTTAAAGAATGCCACATAAAAGGAAGGGGGGAGTGTAGGGGCTTACTGCCAACGGAAAATATCTGACCATTGGCTGTGATGCCAGGCACCAAACGAGCCATTTTTTCTGCCCGCTGTCACGACTGCCCAGCAACTGGACCGCGCCACGCACCTGTCTCGCACACACATACACACACAGAGGGTTTGAGTACGTAAAGCACAAACGCACAAGCGTGCAGAGCGTGACACACACGCCCACACAGATAAGCGTGTACACAGGACTAAGCCGTGGCACCTGTCAGGGCTGAACTAGACACATTCACAACATTCCACACCATATCCATTCCACACGATTGTCTTTGAAACCGGCAGGACACATGCAGTATTTCAACATCAACCAACTGTCTGACATGTGTCACCACAACAATTCAACTTTTAGAGGCATATCTGTGGAACTGAACTGTGTGTGCTGCTCACGAGTCAAGTCAAATCCCTAAACATCAAATAACAATCTCTGAATTTAACAATAATAATAAACAATAATACAAGTGGAAGTTTTCTGCAAACAAACACAACCAAATAAATATATATATATATATATATATATATATATATATAATTCCCACATTTTATCAACCAAAACATGCAAAAAAGATCTTATCCTCTTGATATGGTCAAAAAGCAAACCTAGTTTTGCACAAACTTTTCTTATCATTTAAAGTGGACAGCGATGCGTGACGTAATGGCCGTAAGAGACTCTTAAAGTCGGATGTGTAAAAATGTATGTCTTTAGTTCAAACAGGTCCACAGCACTGGGCTTTCATATTTCAACTTTTATATACCCGTTGCTTAGTAAACACAGCAATAATCCATCCCATAATTTAGATTATTACAGCTATATGATGATAAAAGTGGCAGTCGTTAAAAAACAAGAACAATACACACAAAAGAAACGTTGGCACAACCTACTTAAATATGTTCCTCTTTGCCTCATTCTTTAAAAACAATGTTTTTTTCATGTTTGCAGAGAGACGAGTAAAAATGAAATGCTGGGCTGACTGGGACAGCTTTAAAAAATCCTCCATGCAAAACAGAATTAAATACACTGTTGCCATGGTTTTCATTTTCCCCCACAAGTGGCTTTTAATAGCTCATCCTCTCTAGCACTGTTAGACTATGTGTCAAAATAAAGAGAGACTTCGACCTGCGCTGAAACTATACATCATTCTATGACAACGATTAACTGTCGCCTGTCATATCTGCTATACATTACAGTCTCAGATATTGATTGAGGAGGCTCGATGGCAAGCTGAGCCTTGTTAAGCCTAAACTGCTTTCAAGTCATGTCAGGAGGATCGAATGAGACGAATGCCAACACAGGGTCCTAATAACCCACAGGAACCTTTAGACATTCTCTGAGCTTTCAGACGGTGTCAATGTAAGAATCACAGTGGAAGTCAATTGATATTCGTCATAGTAAATGGTCATTCTAAAAGCTTGATCAAAAAATGTTTTGACAAAAGCTTGCCAATATTCTGCTCATTTAGCCATTACTGCACTTGGCACTTTTGTTCAAAGTGACTTGCAGTAGAAGGGATAGTTCACCCAAGAATGAAAATTCTGTCATCATTTACTCATCCTCATGTAATTTCTTATCTGTACACAGAGAAAGATATTTGGAAGAATGTTAGTCATTTTCAGTTCCGGGACATTATTGACTACCATAGTAGAAAAAGTCAAAAGTGCCTGAAATGTTTGTTTTCCTAAATCCTTCAAAATATCTCATTTCGTGTTAAACAGAACAAAAAAAATCATTTTTTTCCCTGCTATGGTAGTGGATGATGTCCCAGAAGAACTGAAAATTGCTAACATTCTTCCAAATATCTTTCTCTGTATTCATTGGAACAAAGAAATTTATACTACACAAAAGCATCGGGTTTACTCATACGCATTTCCGAATTCATTATCTAAATAAATGATGTGTTTTTCTGTATTTAACAACTCAAGCTGCAAAAGTAACTGTTTACTAGGGCTGTGCAAAAATATCGATACATGTAACTATCGCTAGGGCTGGGCGATATTGACCAAAATTCATATCTCTGTATTTTTTTGATGAAAGGCGATATCCAATATGTATATCGATATTTTCTACAAAGTGGAATAAATGTTTACTAGCAAGTCAAAACCTCATGTGAGATGTCACAATCACCTTTATTAAAATGGCTTGTGAAAAGAAATTCAATGACAGGGTTTTTTTCCCTATTTGAAAACATACACAGGGTTTTTCCTGGCTCAACATGAGGCGGAGGTGATGCCATCCTGATCTTGTACACACACACGTAGGCCTATGTACCTTTAAGTGGTTTAACCAAAGTGACTTTGAGTTTGACATATTAAAAGTTCTAACAAAATTAGATAAAAACGACAATTATTAAGTTATATAAAACATTACTTTTATTCAACCAAACAGAAATGTTTTTTTTAATCAAATAAAGCATTTTTATCATTTTCAACTAACTTTTCTGCCCACAATAGCCAACTGAATTAACCAGTCTTTCAAAATGATCAAAGCTCATTCATATCTTTCATTCTCTGTGGTTCACTTTAAATGATTCAAGGATCTCTTACATTCGCTAGTGACTGAAAAGTTCAATAGTTTAAATGAATCGGTTCAAATGAGTCATTCGTGTGCGAGTCGTTCTGAACGCAATGTGCGTTCATACTGGAGAACTCGCTGTGTACAGTATACGCTGATTCAACGATCCAACTGCACAGCTAAAGACATTACAATGATGTACGTCTTTTTTTTTTCAGAAAAAAAATTCAGAAATTAAACGTACTTGGATGCAAAACAAACAGCCGTGAAACACAGCCGGCTCTTGTTCTGCATCTCTTTTTAGCGCCTCAGTGTGCTGATAACGAAACAGCGCCTCACTGTGGCCTAATGTCGCAACTGCAGTTACAAATGACAGTCTGATAAATGCACGCAGCATTTCTTGTGAAGACTCACAACATAATTTTGGCGAGAGCCTGAGGCGGCCGCCTCCAATTTCTCTGTGCAGGAAAAACCCCGCATACAGCTGCACACCACTTGTTTAAAACATGTAAATTGCGGGGTCCGTCCAATTCGCGCGCAGAGCGAGAGTGCTCTGCTCACTCTGCGCATGGGTACTGCGCATGTCAGACACCACAGAGCCGCCTCAAATTGAATATACCCCATATCGATATTAACGATATTGTCTAATCCCGCATTGCGTTGAAAAAATATATCGATATATCTTAAAAATCAATATATCGCCCAGCCCTAACTATCGCAATATTTTTTTTGATAGTGTATCGATAGTGATACCTCTACTATCAATCTTTTTTTTTTATCATGTCTTATACATACTGCCAAAAGTATGTGGAAGCGAGCATGGCGAAAAATATAAGAACGCTTGGAGCTCTCAGAGCTGATGTGTGGGTGTGCTTTGGATTTCAAAATAAGTCATGGAGTAATGAGTTATATAAAATAATGCTGTTTGTAGGTGTCGCAAGAAATGCCACAAGTCACTTGGCTACTGCAGTGCATTAGACAAAACGTTTATTAAGAAAAGTAACAATGACATTTATTGTGCGTTCACGGATGTGAAACCAGCACATTTACAGCACGGATGAACCAGAGGTTTTATTCTGCCCATGTTCAGTGTTTTAACTGTAATGCACCACAACAGCCAAGTGACTTGAGTGAGCCACCTTATTCCCCTGTGCTACCCACTTGAGGGGCGCAATCCACAGTTTGAGAACCCAAACATCTGATCTAAAGGTCCATGCATCGCAAATCATAGCCACTCTGCAGAGGTAAGGGATGTTTTTACACTTATCCTTGCAGAAAACCCCCGGTGGTGCACAGCATGTTGTATTTCTAGCTCTACTTTTCACATTTTCTATTTAAAATATTGCAATATATCGCAAATGTGTATCGTATCGAAATACATAGCAATATATTGTATTGTGACCCATCTATCGTGATATGTCACGTATCGGGAGGCACTTGCCAATAGGGCTGTCACGATTATTAAATAATCGTCTCATCGCGATTGTTTGATCTCATCACGATGGTTTCAGATCATCGCAATTATTGCACATCTCTATAGAAGACACTAGGGGGAGCTGTAGTGCATCTGCATATTTTAGTGTATATATTGTTACTAAAGCATGGTAATACTTGTAAAAAGTACCACCACAACACAATCACTTAAAAAAAAAAAACACATACAAATTACCTGCAGTACAATTTAATATTATTTAAGCAAATCTCAGTGAGAAAACCAAAATTTCATTAACACGCAAGTAAAATTTTATTGTAGTCTTGCAAGTGAGAAAAAAACAGACTAGAAGCTTTTCTATGACTGATAGCATTTTAATGGTGGCTTCAATTCACACCTGATCAATTTACTTCATTTACAAGTATTTGGCAGTTGTATTATTGACAGGTAAAAGCCTAAACCTTAAATATATGATGACCCAATTTTTTCCAATGTATTTCCAAGAAAAAAACACAGTCTTGTATTCAGAACAATATGGTCGTTTCAATCGCTGAATCAAAAATGTATGAGAATTAAATGTCAAAGCTCAAAAACAGACAATTAATCATCATAATCGCAATGATTTATTAGACAATTAATCGTCAGTCAAATTGTGGATACTGGATACTGACGCCTAGTGGCCATTGCCTGTCGACACGGACAACGGTGCACAAGTATAATCGAAAACCAGCACGTTGCCTAGAGACTACAGCGTAGGTCTCACGCAGAAGTAAAATCCTCCTTAAGGTGTACATACAATATCAGTATGTGTTCGCTGTATCATACACTTAATCCTATCGAAAAACACAATAAATGCGAAAATTGTCTTTTGCACAAGAGCTTAAAACGAGAAACAAAAACAAATTCAACAAGTCCACTCAAGTTCCAATTGAAATCATTTGAAGGCACATCGTAATTATAACTTCCAAACTGGTACGTAGGAAGTTCCCAGGAGGACCTGAGGGCATCATTAATCACATCCAGTAGCAAGAATAACTACATCTGATCCTGCAACGAAACAAAGATCGAAGATTTTCGTCGTTGTGCTTTGATTGGCCTGCTAATCTTTAGAGAGCAAACTGGTACTTTTGAGGTTTGCATGATGTATGTGAAGACAGACGTGCAGAGTGACAAGACAGAGAAAGATGAGCGCACTGGATGAAAATGTTTTTAATTTCACATGAATATCAAAAGACTTTTAAAACACGTACAGTTTGATCAAAAAAAGACATAGAAAAAGAAAATCACTTCCCGTGCTAACGTAACATTTAAAAACCCACTGCGAGCCTTGAATCGAACTACTTTGTGTTGATGTTAATTTAAGACAGGACATGTTGATCGTCTCCCTTTAAAAGGGCAAATATTTAAGTGCAATATGCTGTTATATAAATCATTGCCAGAAGTGCGAGTCGGAAAGATTTGTATACTCATATTCTCTAAATATGAATTTTGTCAATGTTTGGAAGCACACTAGTTAACGGATATCCTTACGGTTAACATATTCATGCTAAAAGCCAAGAAAAACTTTCATTCAGATTTCATGGGCACTTAAAAAAAGCCTACACACACCACCAGATTTTAAGGTTTGCAACCCTTTTCCCAAGTGCCTCCTTAGTGATTGAGAAACAAACAGCCCCAATGGGAACACTAGACTGAGTCAAAAGCTATTGTTTACATACATCCTATAACGCTGGAGAGAGAGAGGCCGGCTGTTTGGACATTTTGTCCCCGACACTAAAGAACCACTTAAGTTCTCTGACTTCATTAGCGAGCGAAGCTTTTAACTTGCGTACAGCTACTCGAGGCCCGTGTTGTAGGACCATTGGACACCCATATTGTGTCTTTAATGGAGCTTGTTGCCGAGGCCTCTTGGATGGTTTAGGGTATGCAGACATGTGCGTTGGGGGTTGGGGGGGTTTAGAAAGAGGTACCACTGAACGTGACATGGATGAGTGAAGATTTCTGGGCCAGGACACAGAAAGCCTTTGACAGAGAGAGAGAAAGACAGAGGAGCCTGGTTAAAAACAGGAGTACGAGTTCATTAGACACAATGAAGCCAGTAAATAAAATTACTTACTGCTTCATTCTACAGCTGCTCTACATTCACAAGAGTTTCAGCAGCGAGACCGGAGACTCGACATGCTGCAAACGCACAACTGAGAACCATTAAACGAGTAGTTTGTGATTACAAATGTAGCATCGGTTTTTACAACATTTATATCAGCGAATTTCAACTTTTTTGGAAATAACCAAACACTAAAAATGTAGATTTTTTTAGTGATGCACCGAGATGAAAATTGTGGGCCGAACCCGATACCGAAAATTTATGATACACTCGGCTGAAAACCCCTAAAATTACTTTAAAAACCTTTTGAAATCTTTTTTATTTAATTGTATTAATTACACACACAAAAACCACAAAAATTAAGAAGAACATATTTTAAAACAATACAAAGTACATTATCACAGAGGGGTGCAGTGAGTCTGTTCATGTAAACAGGCTTAAAGGAGCATCAGATTAAACTTTTGATCAGCTGATGAACAGCCTGTTTGAGTTTAAATTAAGTTTTCAATAAATTGCCTTCTCTCAGTTTTTTGTCTCTTGCTCCCGTTTCTTGATTTGGCATTTTGAAGAAGTAGTTACAACCTGATTACGATCCACCAGCGAGAAATGCGAATACTTGTAAGGTTTCCCCCTGTTTTAAGATTTTGTTTAGGAGTGTATATGTGAAGAGTCTGTTGCGTTTAAAGTTCGGCATTAAAACATGCACGAGTCAATGCGCATGATCTCCGACAATAAAGAAACAAAGTCGGTCACGCTCATTCGTGCATCACACAGAGCTTGCGTGTCATTTTCTGTCCGCTGGTTTTGAGCTGTTCTCGTTATATTTATTAGTTTCAGCCTTATGTATGGCGCGCTTACATGATTGTCCTTTGATAACAGCTAGAGTGAGCACGAGTATTGAAGGGAGAGGCTGACAGTCTGTTGACAGTTAAAAGCACTGCATATTTCGGCAACATTTTTTTCTTGCGGCCGAAACTGATAATGCCCTTTTCGGACGAAAATGTTTGGCAGCCGAAATTTTGGTGCATCACTAATTTTGTTGTGTCCCCTGTTGAGCCCTGATTCCCGGGTTCTGAAACGCTTACATTTTAAAGTCCCAGTGAAATAAAAAATTACAATGTCTATTTGTTTTCATGAAATATTGCAGTGTTTATTGTAAATAGTTCATCAATGTGGGTCGTTCTCTTTTTAAAATTTGTGTGCCCTCATAATATTCAGTTAAAATCTGAAAATGCACTTACTTCCTGTAACGATTATGAATCTTAGATGACTGTTAACTCCGCCCGTCCAACTGTCAGTCTGCTGCCAGTTCCATTTCAAAATGCAACGTCTGTTTTTATACATCCAATCAAATCGCAGAGAAAGACGAAAGCCACGCCCACTATTTTTCACATTAGAAATTCCATTTCACTCAGAAATGCGGCAAAATATGGATGTAAAAACGATCGGAACTTCCGGTTCATGGGGACTTTAATTTTGAACTATACTAATGTTTACATTTAGATAACTATCCGGTAAAATATTCAACAACTGCAATAAATAAAATGCACAATGTTTGAACACAAGAAAAGACATCCTTCATCTTTTCACCTGCAAAATGTACACAAAGCAGCAACTAAATTACTAAATAAACAAACACAGTGCATAACGTGCCAGAGCGATCCAGATTCAGGAGCAGTTATGTTAATCATTGGCGGATCAGTCTGTTACCGATCCACTAATGTGATTGTCTATATGAATGGAGAGCTCTGACTGCTAGATCAACCTGAGAGAAACAGTGAGCAAGAAAATCGACTCATGACATCAATTCATGTGCTGCAGAGTTTGGAAGGGACTTTCCAAACAAGCCGCTTGTAGGGTGGCTCTTGAACAGCCCGTCTCACGCACCTGTTTAAAAAACTCCTTTTCAATACAAAACTTAATTACAAAATGACAACTTAAGCTCTTGCTCCCAGGGATCATAGTGCTTGATTCCCGCCCCCCAATGAAATTTAATATCAAGCATAAAGTGAATGCTGAAAACTCTTTTTTTATGCCATTAAAGGGATACTTCACCCAAAAATGAAAATTCTGTCATCATTTATTCACCTTCGAGTTGTTCCAAATCTGTATAAATGTCTTTGTTCTGATGAACACAGAGAAAGGTATTTGGAAGAATGCTTATAACCAGACAGATTTTGGCCCCCATTGACTCCCATAGTAGGACAAAATACACTGGTTGTCAAAAGTGCCCCAGAACTGCTTGCTGTCCTACATTCTTCAGAATGTCTTTTTTTGTGTTCAACAGAACAAAAAATGATGAAGTAATATTTTCTACTATGGGAGTCAAAGGGGGGCGAGATCTGTTTGGTGATAAGCATTCTTCCAAATATCGTTCTCTGTGTTCATCAGAACAAAGACATTTATACAGATTCAAAACTAGGGCTGAACACACCTGCCCATCTGCTGACATTGAGCTGCATGTGAATGCTGCCAAACAGGTCCAAAATATATCAGATTATTTTTAAAGGGCAGCCGTCTGATCATGGTTCCTCTGTGATGATGAAATAAGAGACACAGAAGCCACTCACAATTCTCATCACCGCCGCAGACAGATCTGATGCTTTCATGGGAGCTGGAAGAAAAACTCACTCAAATACATTTACTGCATAGACAACCATTCCTCTTCCTCTCAGAAAACAAGTTAGAGAAAAATGTGTCATTCATGTGAGAACACAAAATGAAAACCCCAGGAAAACATCTCTTAATCCATTACGCTGCAGCACAAAACTGACATTCACAACAGCAGACAAACCAAATGGACCATGATAAATAATGTGCAGCACAGATCTTTAATTTATTATTACATATTTGCATGTCTGTCTGTTGTAGTCCGACTCTATCCATTATTAACACTCGTCTGGCCTCTTCTATCAAACACACACAATTCACTGAACCCTTAAAATGGGGGGATTACTGAAGGAACCCTTTACTCTTATTCACATAGCACCCGCAACTCCAACTCCATTGGGAGTATAATTGTGCTGCATTTAAAGTGAAGTAATAAACATTCATTTACACACAAACATGTCTAATTTCTTTGCATACGGCTGAGTGTTTACGAAACTCAGACAACTGCTATATATTATTTGAAAGAGAAAATTCAAACAAATCATTTTGGAATGACATTATGCAGCAGATTTAATTATATGTTTAGGGTGACCCACATACAAAGAAACCAAAGTCTGGGGAGAAATACAGCACAAGCTAGAAAGACTTTCCCATGCAACTGCGTGGAAATGATGTCCTCCGTTAAAGAGAAGCTGTCTTTGAGATTTATAATACTTTCACAGAGCATGAAAAGCAGAAGATACACTCGTGTTGTGCCCTCACGTCACAGACATGCATCTTTACCCCACACTGAGGAGTCTTCTTCAATAAAAGCCATAAAACAAATTAGGAACAGGCTATTCAGAGTTCATAAATCTAATTCATGTAAGGAACGTTAAACTTTCCCACATTTAAAATCAAATGATAAAATACACAAAACTGACACTGTGTAGCTATAACTTGCTTGAATCACAGTCAGCTTTACTGAACAGAAAGTGTTCGTGAGCCTGCAGCAAGCCGACAGTTGTCTCGCTTCAAAAAATAAGCAAGTAGGTCACAAATATTTGATGTTGCTTTGTAAAAGCCTGCCTATATGGCGAAAAGAGCAAACCAGTGTGTTTTCTGCACACAACAAAATGAGCTTAGTGCTGAAATTCCACCCGCACCTTCACGTCTAAAGCACTTGACCATGACACCCTGGTGGACGGTGTCAACACTGTAAACCTGATAATATGGGTGATATGTGATGATGATTCATGTTTACTAGGGATGGGACGATTAATCGTGCGATTCTTATGCTCAGTTTGTCAATGAATTACGGTTAAATACCGCCACATCCGAAAGTCAGAGGGCGCTCTCGCGCAGAAACTCCAAATGTGGGCTGCGGAAGAAGTATGATTTACACATCTTGGCTGCGTCTGAAAGCTTAGGCAGCTGACTTGTTGCCTCGCTGTATCATGAGGCAATGCCTTCGGTGGCAGCGTTTAGGCATGAAGGCAGCTCCGAGAAACACATTCGGACAGCCTTCAGCGGCAGCGTAACGGAATTTAAAATATATATTTGTGATAACTAATAGAATATTTTAAAACTACAATACTATACAATATTAATTTCTCACTAGAAATGCAATCAAAAGTTGTAAAGAGAAAATAGAACTTTATTTACACAAAAAATTTAACTCAACCCTGCTCGACCAATCACATTCCCCGCGTAAGCACATGCATAGAATTGTGGGACGTAGAAGGCAGCGAAGGATACATCTATGCTGCCTTCAAAAATCGACCTGATGGCGGTATCTCAGGAGACAGGAAGTAAAGCAAACATTGGATTCGGACGTGCCTTGATGCCCTCCTACCTTGAAATGCTGACTCCGAAAACCTTTTCAGGTATTTTCATGATAAAGTATATTTATAATGATGATGTTTGACAAGTGTTGCTTTTTCAAATGCACATTATAAACAACTAAATCTCGTAGTGATTTTAGATTGAGCAGTACACAGAAACAAAGCGTTTGCTATTTCAGAATTGCCCAGACATGTATAATTAGTGTGAATCGTGATACATATCGACTAGGGGTGTAACGATACTTCGTATTACGATATTTCGATAGAGAAGCAAAAATGTTACGATGCGCATCGTAGAGAGATGGGGATATTTTACGATAAGTTTAATTCTATTCGTTCAGCGGTCAAGACGCTACCTACTCTGCGCCAGCGCGTCACGTGTGCTTATCTCACATATGCGGTAGAGAGAGAAGCACAAGACACTAGGGCTGTGCAATTAATCGAAAATTAATCGTAATCGTCAATTTTGGCCTTCAACAATTACAAAAACAAAATAATCGAGGCAAAACGATTATTGTGCTGCATTCCATTTTGCAAGGATCCTCTCTTTTCTTGTGGTATAAATCCACAGCGCACCCCTTTCCTTTACAGTGTTTCAGCTGTGCTATTTCTTTACATTTATTTTGCAGTTGAATTCACAGTTTAAAAGCCAAGTTTTCATTTTTCTATGTTGTTTTAAAAGTTAATGAGTAATCGTGTTAAATAATTGGAATCTCAATATTGTCCAACATAATCGTGATCATGATTTTTGTCATAATCGAGCAGCCCTACAAGACACAATCTGTGTCTCCAAGTGGTTTACAAAGCGTCATATTTTCCTTCACAATCGCCGTTAAAACACAGCAAACTTGAAGCCTGACTGCAGGCGAGTCACCCCGAAACTCATTACAAAGGCAGCACAAACGTTTTTAAATGCCAATGTTAATTTATCTGCTAACGTGAGCTGCTGCATAACGTGATATGCAACATAAAGCCAAAAGAAACCAGCGCTGTTCCGATCAGAGAAGTGATTTGTACTGTAGATTAAAAGATTGAATGACATGCTAAAAATCAAACCAAGTATGTGATTTGCATGATTGAATAAATGTAATACAGGTTATGTAATATGTCTTTTTGAAAGATATTTCTCATTCATTACGGTCTCAAGCAAAGACCGCGCAGCTTCAAAGAGACACGAGCCAATAGCGCTTGAGCGTGAGCTCTGTCAGAGCGTTTCATTGGTTGAATGTACTGAATGAACACGCACTTCACTGAACGAACGAGTCAATTGAGTCAAAATGAGACTGAATGAACTGCTACATGTCGTTCATGGTCTAATATTCTCTGTGTCACAACAATGCATATCCAGTAGTTACTCAACTTTTCTGAAAAATAAAGGTAATGACCTGGTTTCATTTAATTCCAAGGTAAAGTAAATTAGGTCGAAACAGTTAAATCTTTGGATTAACTCATTTAATTGGTGTAATTAAATGTTCCATACAGATAGATTTTAGTAGACTAATATAATGTAGATTTCATCAACTAAAAATAGACTAAAACTATGATAAATTGGGATGACTAAAACTAAATTGCATTTTAGTCAAAAGACTATGACTAAAACTAAATCAAAATTTGTCAATAAATCAATCTTAATTCTAATTTCAGTTAAGCCTTAAAATGTTAAAATTCTTTATTAAGTTGTATGTGCAACAAAATAAGTTACTGAAATTGTTAATATTTTGAAAATAAATGTTATTTGAATTTCACTTTCATTTTTGAATTTTGTTCTAAATATCCAGATGTGTATCGTATCGTGAACCCAGCATCGAGATATGTACCGAATCGTGAGCGGAGTGTATCGTTACACCCCTAATATCGACCAATCCCTAGTGTGCACAGTGAAATAAAAGCCTAACCCCTTGTTTACACCGCACTGCGGCTCACACAAGGTTTTGTTCCGTCCTCAACGCAGTGCCAATGTACATCAGGAGCGCCTCAAAAGCGAAGCGGCTGAATTTGCTGTGTCCAAAGTTGTTTTTCTTAATTTTTCGAGTTTTTTCATGGTTTTGGGGTTATACCATAATAAAGGTGGCTAAATGGTTATGTTTGTTTGGTTTATTGTTGTGTTTATTGCTATGAGTCATGCTTTGTTCCATTAAGATTATTAACCATGGTTTTACTACACTTAAAACAAACAAAAGAAACATGATTAGTTATGATGTAGTCAAACAATATTTTACCACAATATATTGGTTTTGTTTGAGGATGAACCTCTTGTCGTCCATTTTTAGTCTCATGTCAAGGATATGTGATGTGAAATTCGAACGAAGTCTGCATGTGGACTTTTATTTTGACATAAAACTATGTGGCTTGGACGCAGCGTCCGTCAAAAACAGTCTAGGCGCCTATCTTTAGCGAGGTGTAGCGGAGAGATGCTTCTGGGACGCTTCTTTGACATGCTGCTGTACGGCTGGTATAAACAAAAGCATTGATTAGAGTGGCCGCGATCAGCTCCGGAGGACGCATCAGAGCCGTAACGTGCCGCACACACGTGCAGTGTAAATGAGGGGTAAGAAGTCTGTTGATAAGCAAAATGCTCTCTTGTATTCCTTCACATGAGGTTGTGATCTAAAAACTTTAAGCAGCTCAAGATCATGCCTGTTTGTAGAAGTCAAAAGCATCCTGCCAAATCTTGTGAAAATCATTCTGTTCAGTCATTTCAAAGACCCACAACCCTTCTGTCCACATGTGCAAACGTTTCATATCTAATTTAGTGTCTGGAAACAAAAGAGTTACATTCTGAATCTTAAGGCTCACTGGGTTTTGCATTTTGATGTTTAGAAACTTCCTATAGTATTCAGTTTATCAACACCTCCCTAAATAAACAACTTAATCACTCTAATTATCACGACAAAGTCAATGTACGTCACTGTGTTCATGCAGGTTCTTCAGGATTCCATGTGCACTACAGATAACCGCATGACAATACAAACACTTAAACACCATCTTCAGTAGTCATGTGCAATTTATTCAGCAATTTAACACTAACAATAAATGATAAAATGTTCTATATGTAATCATTAAAGTAGATGTTGTTACTTAGCTCAACTGGTAGAACATTACGCTTGCAACACCAAAGTCATGGGTTCATTTCTCAGGTAATAAGAACTGATTAATCATTTACCTGCATTTAAGACAATAAAAGCATCTGCCAAATGCATATATCGCTTCAACTGGAAATGCAGGAGTAAAACTGAGGCTTTCTAGTTACTTTGTCAAAAGTGAAACATACAATGGAATTGAAAACCACTGGAGACCAAATCTGTGTATTTCTGATGACTACAGAGAAAGATATCTGCAAGAATGCTTGTATAACCAAACAGTTCTTGGCCATCATTGAAGGAAAATTTGCTTTATAAATTGCGTTCAACAGAACAAAGAAAAATATGGTATTTTGAAGAATGTTTCGGGGCACTTTTGACTACCATTGTATTTGTCCTACTATGGTAGTCAGGGATGGCCAAGAACTGTTTGGTTAAAAGAATTCTTCCAAATATCTTTCTCTGGTTTGGAACAACTCGAGGGCGAGTAAATGATGACAGAATTTTTTGTTTTGGGTGAACTGTGCCTTTAAGCCAAAGAAATGCCTGTCACTGCATAAGAAACAAATTATCACAACAAGGGGAATCTGAAATAAAGCTGCCGCTTTTATCAGAAATAACCCTTTTAACATCTTGCTTAGATATGCCTGCATGCTAAAAGTTCTGACAGTCACAGAATCTCATCAACTATGAAGACGTAATGGCCCACTTTAACAACCATGTAAGCATCACAATATTTTTTTTTCTATTGCTTTATCATTTTAAAACCAACAACAAACTAACTGTCAAATGTTAATCTTGAAAAATGTGCATTTTATCTTTCTTTACCATATCAAAGCAAATTTTGTGTTTTAATCTGAATCCAGTGAAGTTCAATTTCCAAAAAAAGTACTACATATATGCAGAATCTTTTCAATGTATGAATGTAAATGAGGTGAGCCCTGTTTGAGCCTTCAGTCAACAACCAAAGAAGAAGCCTTCGGGCAATAATGCGCATTTGAACACATTTCATGAGTTGTTGAATAGGATCATGACATTAGAGCTAATGCTCAGGGGGTTTGTAAGAAACTTAAGACATTGCCACACATTTTCACACACTTTATAAAAAGCTTGTGTGCTTTTAAAGAGGATAAACATGGAGCTAAACGGTAGCCAGTGACTAGAAAAAGCACCAAAGCTTGCGGAACAGTTCAGCTAAAATTAAAACTCTACCATTATTTACTAGGAATGCCACAATACTCAATATAATATTGAATCGTTCGGTACGACCTCCACGATTCAATTCATGTAAGTGAATTGCGGTTTTCTGGTTTTGCGTTTAAATTATTTCTGTGCGCTCAATGACACTCTGAACTGGCTCTGTCCGTGTTTGTCTGTATCTAATAGCGAGTGGTGGTCAGGCGGTGAAGCGAGGCTGCCTGCAACACGAGAAGCAATGTGCTGTTGAGAGACACGGCCTGGCTTTATTGTATGCCCCTTTTACTATAGTGATCATCTCCGAATTTGGCACATCAAGAATGTATTTTTACACTGCATACGAAAGCAGCACGCTTGCCTTGCTCTCACACCCAGCACATGCAGAAAGAGCATCTTCAGCACCATGCCAAAGTCCGTTTAATGAAAGTCATGCCACTCGGCGGCCTTTCGAACAGCTATACACCGTACATACAGCAATCTCAAGTTCTGCATTACATTATTTTAAATAGCCTACTCTGATGTGCAAATCCTCTTCAAGACGCCTATTTTACTGGCATGTTGATGAACAGTAAACCAAAAACTTTTGTACAAGTTCATTTTTGCTTAAAGATAATAAAATAAGTCAAGTTAAATAAAGAGAGATTCAGTAAAATAGTTTTTTTCTTCTTCTTAACTTTTTACTGTTCCTGTCACAAAAGCATAGAACACTGAAAAAATACTTTAATGTGCCAAGCCATCAGAACCGAACTGAGAACCGTGGGCGAAAACCGAGGTTCATATTGAACCGTGGGTGGGCTGTATTGTTGCGTCCCTATTATTTACGCACCCTCATGTTGTTTCTAACCCATATGCAGTTTTGTTCCATGGAACACAAACTGGGAAGTTATAAAACAATCTTAATGCAGCTTCTGTCCATACAGAGACAGCTTAATGTGACCACGTCTGTTCAACTTTCACAGAAAAACAACAGCGTATAAGGTCTAAAATGACACGATTGTGAGTAAATAATGGCA
Organism: Triplophysa rosa; assembly: GCF_024868665.1. NCBI lineage: Eukaryota > Metazoa > Chordata > Actinopteri > Cypriniformes > Nemacheilidae > Triplophysa > Triplophysa rosa. The sequence goes on from NC_079890.1 coordinate 38,543,676, forward strand.
CAATGTTCATTTGTGGTTCAAAACATCAACTAGAAGGATTATAAACATGAAATAGTCTTCAACTATACAAGCGTCTGATGTTGCCAAAAATTGAGTAAAACCAGTGCTTTATACCACTTAAAACTGAATGTTGTGTAGAATGTGGGCACAACTGCTCAGAAATTCAATATCAATATGTCTTTCAATAACCAATGTAGTTATAGTAATAACGGCTGTGAGGCAGTGCAATTGCAAAAAAGGTTTAGAATATAGAAAAAACTACAGGACTTGACATTTTGAGGATGAAAACCAAGGTTATTTTTGTCTTCTGAGCTAAAGAACAGTGTTTTCCAACTGGTTGTGCCTCGGGACACCTGAAGTTCAAACACAATACTAAAAAATTCCACAACAAAAAAATAGTAAAAACATATCATGTTAAATTATCAACATGGAACGGGAGAATATTGAAAATGTGAACATTTTATAATAAACAACAACAAAAATGCGAATTACCAGATTAAGGTCGTGTAGCTTCTAACACATGATTAGGTATACACTTGGAGTGATATCTTCTTTCTTTAAAACAATAAGCTTATTTATTTTTGATGTGCTGATAAGGCACGATTACATGGTTAGTTGCATTTTAATACATGCATTTAGCATCGTTTCCCTACTGATCACAAGTTGAGACCCACTGCTGTACTCTGTTGATACCTCACAATAATTTAAGACAAAGTGTCCGGCCAAGTCTAAGCAAATACTTTACAAAACTGAACCAAAACATAAACATTTACATCAGTCCCCTTAAACAAAATGCCATCCAGCCTAGTACACGTTGAGGAGCATTTGGAAGTCTAACGGTTATACACGTATGATAGCTTAAAATATCCTGCCAACTAGCCAAACGCCATCTAAAACTACTTCAAGAAGCAATTTTAAACTGCTGTATAATTATTGTGCAAACAGTTTTCATGAACTCATATTAATGACTGAAGTCAAACAAGCAGTTTATTTAAGTAATGGAAAGACTTACAGCATCCAAAAATAAGCTGCTTCCCTTACACAAATATACACATTTTAAACCAAAGTCACAGCAAAATGTCCATTTATAAAGTACTTGGGAATACTAAAACCCAAAGTAAAAAACATTTGTGGTCGTTTCCCTCAATAACTTTTTTAGCCAATAGTTTCCAAACATACAATGGAAGAGAGTTGACATTCAGACCTATCCATCTGGTATATGCTATTCTTACAGTGTTTCCCATTCATTGACGAGACTATGGCGGCCCGTTCATTTCTTTATTAGGTTAGTTTAGAAAAAAAGTTTTGAGTATTTTTGTTTGTTGCTCAGGCACAGAACGCAGTTTGATTGCAAACATCACCAATTTTAATGATTTGAATGCATGATGGGCATAAGTCTGCTTAAATTACTCCTGTCGCATTATACGGGTGCGCGCCACACGATTACATGCTGCACTATATCACCGTGTCCCAAACGTGTCAATATATTTGGTTTATAACCAAATTTCTCCCAGGAGAAAGCGTGTCATTAGTTGCTCTCCTGTTACTTCGATATAAAATGATATTTCTACGTGACGCACATAAAAAGCTAAAAACATAATAAACCACAAACCTAACATTACTCTGTTGTGCTGAGAGAGTGTGCGCTTTTCTTAGGGGTTAACTCTAAACAGTCGCCGCATCATAATAATGTATGCATGCTCTGGTCCGGATAGTGAAGTGATACTGCCAATGCGGGGAAAAAGGCCCGATGCCTGACCCGCGTTTTAATATATAGTAATAAATAAATTAGTTCAACTGTTAAAACACTTTTTTGCTTCATTTTTTGATGGCTCGTGCTCCACATGTTTTGACTGTTTGTGAACTCCCATTTTACCATGTGTTGTGCACCCTATAATCACCATTTATATCTATGGAGCCAATGATTAAATTACTGCTATAGCTATTGTATTCTTTGATTGAGTTAATTTTGCTCTTAAAATGCACCAGATTGCAGTATTTACCTGTACTATATGCAACATTTTCATAAGGGGGACCATGCCCCCGGAACCCCCTAGAGGAAAATACGTTTAGCCCAAAGATTTTTCAAATTGGGATATTTATTGTATGAATATTAAGTGACAATAAACTACATCTGTCCCTAAGCCATGTCATAATTTCCATCACGACCAACAATTCTGCAAAAGTGGTTTCAAAAGTTAGTGTACTTGGTTACCACAGAGACAACAGTGTCTGTGTAGAACTTAAGATGAAATGTGAGATGATGTCTGAAGAAAACAAAGAAAAATTAAAGTAAACAGACCGTTTTGTGAAATATCTAACCAAACTGTACTCGTCAAATAATACAAAAGGTGTAGAAATAGAATTTGATAGTTTCACAAGAAAAAAAGAGCCTGTCGTTTTATTAAAAAAAAAAATTCCCCACATACTGTCACCAATCACAAATCGTGTTATGAGCTGGAAGTGACATTCAAAATGACATGCTTCAACGAGAAAAAAAACATTACAATTCTCCTGCGACGTGTGTGTATAACCGTTGTTAATAGAAAAATAAACTCGTGAGAATGTGAAGCGTTTTTAAGGTATTTTATGTTTTAAAGGTGTTGAGGAACCTCCAAAATATTGTCTTTGTAAAGGCCGATGCACGCGCTTTGAAGTTGCTGCATTCCAGTCAGCGGCTGTTCCAACATGTTCCAAATGCAGCGCGAGCGGACACTGTTGACTCGCAACTTGCGATTTCATTATTTTATGAGTCACTAAATCTATGTATTAAAGATGCCAAATGTGTTACGCCGCAAAAATGTTTACCATTACCAAGACAAAACGAGTTCATTTATCTACCACCAGTGAACAAATACACCTATTCCCTCAACACGCTACAGTTTACTATTTATAAACACACACACGTTTAGCGACAACTGTGCAGTTTATTTGATCGCAAAACTGCCAGTGAATCGCGGCTTCTATAGATCGCGATTCGCGATCCCAGTTTTGTTTTCTTTGCGCGTGCTGCAACTCTTTGAGGAGGAACATCTTTGCCTTTATTGCATTCTTTTAGCACTGTTGTTATGTTTTCCCTGCACTTCCAAAGCATTGGTTCATTTACTACTCAATGGAAAACCAAGGATAATTTACTTACCGTCAGCGAGAAGCGTTAAAGTTAAAAGACTGCCATAAACAACTGCAATGTGCCTCATCGTGGACAATCTCCCTCAGTCTCTGTCGTCCTGTATTTCTGCGTGATTTTCTGTATAAACAGTCTTCGGGTCAACAGAATTACATTTATAACTCTTTGAAAACCATCGTTTGACGCGTCTGTAGTCCTTTTCGGTCACGACGCGAATGTTAAGTTGATGTAAAAAGGCGCAAATCACTACACCGCAACCCCAGCTAGAAGAGAAATGTTCGTCAGTCAGACTGAACCGCCGCGGCTGCTGGAATGATCAAAAGGTGCATTGGATTGTACCATCAGTGCTCCGGAGGGGGGGGGGTCTTTTCAAGCGCAAACGTCTCGTTGGAAACCGAGGGACAGTCACAATTTACCGTTCCCTGCTGGGAAACTTTACAGATTTGGCGCTTTAGGTTTTGGTCGCTGTGCGTGTTGAATAAGAACAACCGTGTTTTTAGCGATTTCGCACGTTTCGTACGTCGCCACGAAAACTTTGAGGCGCTTTAACCGGGAGAACGTGCCGTCGCGGCCCTTCGAAATACAAAGTGAGCAGATCCAAGTCAAATATGGGGACGTCAATAGTTGAATGACTTCACCGACGCCTTCAACTTTTACCTGTCAATCACTGTCGTCGTAAATCTGCCCGGAAACTGTATAATGCAATATAAAATTGAGACAGATACGATTGAATTGTTATATGAATGTCACTGTTGCCTAAAATGTACTCAAATTCTAGAGCATTTTATTTTATTTTATTATAAGCCCAGAAGACATGGGTTCAGTACCCAAAAGTCCATGTTTTTTTTACTACAAAAGCCATGGTTACCATGATTTAACTATCCTAGTGTAATTTGTACATTACTGGACCAAAAATGGATTTAAAAAATGGATTATTATGGAAATGGCAACACACACTGATTAAAATGTATTGCTTGATGTGTCTGCCAAATGTGTAAATGTAATGTATACTAGTATAATTTATTGTGTTTGCTACTCAAGTTTCGTTTAGTGGCTGGCTGATTAAGGCCGCATTAAACAGTCTGTATGATGGAAGAGCAGAAAATCTATGAGAATGGAGCGTTTTGGTCAAAGATTAGAAAGACAAACATGTTTTTCTTTGGAATGACACGATTGAATGAATCGTTCACTGTAATAACAGGACCATCTGTGGATGTAAATATGGTCAATTTCAATTTCACGCTGACTGAGCTGTTTTTCGGTTGACCGATAAGCCAAATAATGCGGTTGGTGGTTTGCATTAGCTATCCTACTTTATCTCATGTATTTTCTCGTTCAGTCGCTTCTCTGCTGTTATTTTAATACAGTGCATTCAATGTTTGTGTCAAGCTCTGTTGGTCCTTTTTTCTGTTAATCTATAATGTTGCCGTATCAAATAATGGGTCTCTTCTAAATTGGTAACTGATGTGGCCTCTGACAATGAACATTTTCATCTTTTTCTTCTTGCTTTGACCTACCAAGTAACTCTGCAACCTGAGTAGATGCAGTGTCTGAGACCCTAAAGGCCAACTGGGAAATAGTAAGTATTCAACACAAATATACTGGAAACTAGATCAGCACTATTGTTAGCCATTGTAAAACTGGACTGTGTTGCCCCTACAGGATAAAACAACGGCACAATACTTCACAGCGCTCTCTTCTCAGTGTAGTGGTATATTAAAGTTGCAGTGTGTGCTGGACACATGTTGGATCCAACTTTATTGTTGTGGACATTTTCCATATTTGCTCTTTTTAACAATAAATTATAGGCACAAGCTTGTGTTCGGATGTCACATCTTTATGTTTTCATTTAAATTGATAGTTCACCATTATTATAATGTAAAAAAAGGATTTTTGCTGCTTGTCCAATTTTATTAATTTAAATAAGTTAAATCAACACGACTTTTGTCAAAATTAGATTTTTTCATGTTTAGTTACGTAATTTATAATCCCTTCATGTTGGCATTACATCAATTATTTGTGTTGTGTTAACATATAATTGTTACAACTAGGCAGAGGATTTACATTTCCCAGCATGCTTTGCGTAAGGCTGCATTTTGAGAGTTATTTTCATAATTAAGTGTTGTTTTATGTGTTTTTAGTAAAGAGAAACACTTCTTAGTGTTTTGAGTAGTTCATTTATCTTTGAGATTCAGAGGAGTTTGTTGTATTTTTTCAGTTATCGTTGTTCAGAAAAGCGTTGCCTTTGCTTAGGTAGTGGGCGGTTACGTTTTTAACTTGAATTTCTGTCAAGCTCTGTCAATTTAACATCATATTAGAGATTAAAGAAACTTGTATGTCAAATCAACTAAAAACACTTCTGTTGAGAACATTAAAATAAATAATGTTTGATTAACAACCATAAGTTTGGCAACTTAAACATAATGAAATTATGGTGAGTAAACATAAATGTATAGTGCAACTGATGTACTTAATATTTTCATTGTAATCCAACAGATTTGTTTTTCAGTGTGTAATGGGAAATCAAAACTTCCGGACAGAATAAATCCACCAACTTTTAAAATTAAAAGTTTTTAAAAACGAATTTGTAACTTCACTATGTACAAATTCTGTTCAATGTTGACATTGTATATTTAGTATCAGCATTTTTAAGGATTTCTACAGACTAGCTGAAAATGTAAAATGCAAATTCACACTAAAACACCATGCATGTAAAATGATTCTTTCAAATGTGACATTTGGAATAGGACATCTGTATATTTCCAGTGCATACAGTTTCAATAAATTATAATAGAAGCTAGAGTGCAAATTATATTGTCTTATAGAGATGTTGTTTTGTTATTTGCTTAGACGTATATACAATTATTGTTATGGTAATGTGAGTATATTGATTCTTTATTGTCCTGCACTAGAAAAATAAATCTGTAGCCCAACTATTAGATTCCCAGAGAACTGACAAACTGCAAAAACATTCAAACTTAATTCGTTACCACAAACTAAATAGAAACATAGAAAAATCTTGAGTGCAACTTTTATTTTAGTAGGTTATACCCGGTTTCTTTATTCCACTCATTTGAGCATAATCAGCCAGTTTCAATACTGCTAAATACAGAGTCAAAAAGAAACTCTGTACATTTCTGACCCTGCGGGGTTTTCTGTCATCTCCACCCAAAGCCTCTATGACGAGATTTAACCACAAACCAGGAGAGAGAAAGAGCACAGTAAAAGACAAGCCAGAGAGAGAGAGAGACTCTTGCTATCATAGTTTTGAAGCGGGAACAATGTCCCGATGTAATTCAATCCTGTATATTTTGTGAAATCTAGCTACTGTAGCTGACGCTCCTTTGAGGCAGTTTTGGTACAGTGGTATCTTGCCAGCTGGCAGGAATGTTTCTAATGAAATCATATGCCAAATTTAGCATTAAGCCATCCTATAATTTATATTCAATCTGAAAATAGGTTTGTAACTAGAATCCTCCAATGATTCAGGTTTTAAACTTATGTGCAATTATTATACTTTTCATGTCTCATTGGTACATGAAGCTTGAAAATCTGAACTGAAAATGTTGAGGAATGTGAGAATATTCAGATACCGACTAATGCTTTAGTTTATGCATTGTTTTACCGTATAGCTCTCTTTACTTCCATGAGAAACTATTTGGCCATAGAATAAGATCTAAGAACTTTAGTAGGGAAATATTAAAGCATTTGTTCTAGTTTACAAGTCACAGGTATATCTTAATATTATGAATAATATCTTTATATTTTGTAAAAATAAAAAGAGCAATATGAAGCAAAAAAGACATATAGTGCGATATTTACTCATTCAGGCACCTTAAATACCAATACACAAATTTGTAATATTTAAAATGTTAATTGAATGAATTACATTCAAGTTCACGTAAATGTTTCACACCGCTTTTAAAAGAAAGCAGCTTGCACTTCAATACCACCAAAAATATATACTTAAGTTTGAAAAGACAAACATGAATCATTCACTGTAAAAAGATTTTGTTGGTTCAAGTTAAAAAAAAACAAGTTACCTGGTTGCCTTAAAATGTTGAGTTAACTTAAAAATGTTAGTCAACGCAACGAGTTTAGTCAATGAGAAATTCATTAAGTTAACAATATTTTTAAGTTGAATTAACCTAAAATTTTAAGGCAACCATTTTTAAGTTGAACCAACAACAACAAAAATAATAATTTTTTACAGTGTTCATGTTTCAGAAGGTTTATTGGCGGTATGAAGAGCTCATGGTTGTGTAAATACAGCTAGAGGCTGTGAGATATTCCAGCACCTGCTCTTTGTCTAAAATCTTTGAACTCTGTGTTGTAAAGCAACCCATTCATGAAGACCTTTAGATCACATACATGAGTCATTCAGGTCCTGCCTTAGGCTCACAGGGCAAATATGAGCCCAGGATATGAATTCCTCAACTGCTATACACCGTTAGGCCTATACATTGAGTGAAGTTGGGACACACAGACTTTACCTGACGGTGAAATGTGAACTGAGTTACTGTATGATCTCAAGCCTTCAGTAACATGAAATCATTTCTCTAACATACTGTAAAGGTCAAAATTAGCTTTTTCTGGCCAACAATTTAAACAGAACATTGTAACAAAGCTCAATAAAACGGAAGGAAGGAGGCGGGAACCGGCGAACATTCAGACATTTTAATTCAAAATAAATAAACAATAAACAGCAATAAAACAGGCCGGCAGCCCCTCACGGACGACTGCCGGCCACACAAACATAAACACAAAAGTAACAAGCCGGCAGCCCCTCGCGGACGACTGCCGGCAACACGAACATAAACAAACTTAAACAAAACTTAACTAATGTCCGGGCCCGGTCCTCTCTCACCGTATTCTCCTGCCGTTCGTCCTTTTATGCTTCCGCTCTCCTCCGTGAGAGATACGAGGCCGGAATGACGCCCAGCTGACATTCATTATCAATCACGTCCCGGCCTCGCTTCTTCCTCCACGGCTCTCGTCACGCCTCCCTCGTCACATACCCCCATCGCCCCTCACAGGCCGGGGGGCACCCACGAGACTGTGCTTACTCCCCCCCGGGCGGCCAGTCTCAACGGCCCCAGCGCCTGGTGGTATGGACAGACGAGACGAGAGAACGGAGACGGAAGCACAAGGAACGACAGGAGCAACTCAGTCATCCCAAACAATCGCTGAAGGACCTTTGAAGAACCACTGAAGCACCAAGATACAGCGATCCTAGACGTCTGGGGCCCTATGCAAACCTTTGTGAGGGGCCCTTGTCGAATTAGTTCAAATTAGATAAGCATAACTGTAAACTATAAGATGAAAATGATAAATCAATTAACACACTTAAACAAATTAAAACTGAAAGACAAAAAAACTTAAACTGGCAGTAAAAACAATTAAGTAAATTAAATTCACATTTTGATTCACATGTAAATAATCCTTTACCTAAAGTAACATGGCTCTGGAACCATCTATCTTTTTACTAATCAAATGAGTGATTAACAAAAATAAAACATAAAATACAGTTTACTCGAGAAAGCTAAGCATTCAAAAACAAAACATATCAACTATTCTCTAAATGTGATGGCGCAAAAATTACATATTATCATGGGCAAACAAAATACAGCTGAGACTCACATGAACACTGTACAGATGGTTTTGTGACTAAAGTCCTATTCGCACAGGATTAGTATTGTCTGGGGACCTCTGGTCATTTGTAATAATCGCAGAGATTGTCTGTGATCTTAATCCCGTGCGAAACGGCCATGTCTGTAATTTGTCAAGTAAAAATTCCCCCACAAATTACCTACCAGATTTTGACAAACACCGAGGTCCTGTGATAATATTAGTCCAGTGCGAATCGGCATCTCTGCGATTTGAAATTTTGATCAAGATTTGGCGGGATCGTATCTAATTTTTTCAAGGTGTCTGGCGCCTTTTCAGTCATCTTTCGCAAAGAATGGAAGCTGCGTTGGAGTGTTTTCACATTATTTTGGGTGCTGGGTTATGTCGCTACATACCAGACAACAATAATATTGGCAGAGAAAATATTCACTGTAAAAAAACATGACAGGATCAGAAGAGCGAAACAAAAAAGAAGGAATATATGGAGATGGATGACATGCATGGCAGCATGCGGTAAGGAACATTCTTCTGTTTACATACAACTACACCTACAACAACAAGACTTTCAAGTAGGGTTGTCAACGGTAACTCGTTAACGCATGCAATTAATTATTTCAAATTAACGCGTGAAAAATATTTAACGCAATTAAAGCAGCATCCGTTTGTTTTGACATCCTTTGTCTAGCGTTACATTACGTAATCACGCTCTTATTCGCGCGATTTGAAACAGTTGCTTTGACATGTTCAATGAAGATAGACCGCTTCTAAACTGTGGGACGCGGCAAAACGCAACGCGAGGTCCAGTCTGGTGTGTACAGTAACGGGCTGAAGGCTGCGTCGGTGAATCTCTGTCAGACAGCGCATCCGTGTTAAACTCTCTTTCGTGCCATGTTAAGAAAGAGGGAAGCGCCTTCACGTCATTTCCGGGAGATAAGTCAGTAAATTCGAGTAAAATCACTGAGTTCACTTATCCAGTGCGAATGCGCAACATGATCACAGACAATCTCTGCAATTATTACAAATGACCAGAGGTCCCCAGATAATACTAATCCCGTGCGAATAGGTCTTAAATCATTCCCTGTAAATGCTATTGAAGTTAGAATATGAATGTGTACGTAACTTTGGAGACGGTCCCTAAATTCACGACTATCTGTTTTGTAAACATGTACTTGCATAATTTGACAAAACTAAATAAGACTTTGAAATAGTGCAAAAACACATGCCTTCTAGTTCTTGTTCTTTTGCTTCACGTTGTTGCCGTTTTTTCCGCTACATACGGATAGCTTCGTTTTGAAGCCATATGTAAGACGCATCATCACATTATGCGCATGTTGTAACGCAACGTAAGGGTGCCTTGTGCAACGAGAGAAGAAAAGTTAACGTTGCCACTGGGAAAATAATGAACGAGAAACAAGGCTGATTTACTTTCCACGGGTTTAATAAGTTCTCACGTCGTCAACTCGTCAGCATACATGCGGGCTGAGCGACAAAACATTCCCACATTGGTAAACAAAAGCATTCTCTAGTCTTGCTCTCGTCTTGGCGACCCAAACTGTTGATCGAACCGATCCATCCGCATCCAGTACATGCCGCCACGCGCATGCGCAGTTTCCTGCCGTAACTGCTCTAAGTGGCCGTTACAATGTCAGCACCTGCGCGCACTGCATGATGTCCGAGTATGTCACAGTAAATAAATAAATTAAGTATTAAAAAGGAAATTTGCAAATGATTCCTGTAAAGCTTGTAACAGAACACTCAGAAAGTTGAATCCGCGTCTTGTTTACATTATAGTGTTTTTGATTCGGTACTCAAGGAGGCCCCCTGGTGGTGCAGAGGCCCAACGCAATTGCGCAGTTTGTCTATAGGAAGAATAGGCTCTGCCAAGATATGGTTCATATAACACTTAAAGTGGTTCCCCTAAGATTACGAACCACTTTTCGTGCTGTATAGCACCATTTTTTACAGAGGTATTGGATTTGAGTTATACTGGATTTGGGTCAATTTGATGAGAAATGTTTGAGTTCATATTGAGATCTTCAATAATATTGACTTTTGATGGCAGACTTGACAAATCTGAGCTCAGCTTGTGACATTGTTAAGATCTCTTCTGAAACTCTAATGACAGAGACATTCGTCTGATTTCTGACTCTTTTTCTCAGGAGAAATATCTGAGACGAATGTGAGACTTGAGCAAAAGTTTCCAACTGCTCTCCATTTAATCTCCAAGGAGAAATAATTGAGATATTAAAGAGATCTCATCTGTGATTTTTCTTTCCTTTGGATTAGCTGAAACAAGATGGTAACCACCATCATATTGAATGCAGGCTAAGGGCAATAAGTCAAGAGTCCAAGAGTATAAATGAAATGAGTATATGGACTGTGCTGTAAAAAAGAATAAAGTAAACATGTGCTTACAGACTCAGATCTAGTTATTGTCTGCATCTGTTCTGTCTCACAATGAAAGCTCATGTTGAAGCATGTCTGTGAAGACTGAAAACTGAACAATGAATGCTAAAATTCAATCAAATGAATATGTTTATCCAAGTTCAAACCCGTGTATGTACACGCAAACACACGCAAGCTTTATCTTGCTTCATGTATACGGTGCTTAAAGCTTGCGTTTGCTGAAGAGTATTAGAGAAGAGTCAGAAGATCTGAATGGCATTAATTACAGATCACAAGCTAAACAGCAGATGATTGATATGTTCTTGTAAACCCGTGAGCCATTTGTAGGGTGGAGCCAACAGCTGTGTCAATATTCTGCCATGTTCCCATCAACCAGCTGTTCCATTCAAACCACCAACACTGTACATATGATTTTACATTTTAATAAAACCTCTATATCTAGATATTCTTAGAAATTCTGTGACCAGAGAGAGAGACTCCTCATGAGCCTTGTGTTTTTAAAAATGACATTTTGATTAATTTGGAAAAAGTTTGCTTTATTCAGGTTGAATGCAAAAACCTGAAGAAAACGTTTTGATATTTATGATTTTAAAAGATGAATATTTACAAAAAAACACAAATGATTTATTTTTAATTTGTAACTAATTTCCGGTCGTACAAAATGATATGGGAAAAGGAATAAATATAAGAAGACAGTTATATATAAGCGATATGACACATCCTCTTTACATCACTGAGCACTTCTTTAAGCGGAAACAACTCGATACGACCGGAAATTAGTCTGCCGACTCTGGCGTCTCAAAAACTCACCGGCGCCATCTTGTGCAACTAGCCCATCGTTGAGTTGAGTAATATTTTTAAGTTGAATTAACTCAGAATGTTAAGGCAACAGTGGTATTCTGTAAAAATGGTTAGGTTTGTATACACTGACTTTGGTGACCTTGTATTTTTGTATCATTTTTTATCTTTGAAGCTAACATGAATATTAAAGTGACAGTTCACCCAAAAATGAAAACTATGGTAGTGGATGATGTCACAGACTGAAAACTGCTAACATTCTTACAAATATCTTTCTTTGTGTTTAACAGAACAAATACATTTATGCAGGTTTGATACAACCCGAGGGTGAGTAAATGATGAGAGAATTTTTATTTTGGGGTGAACTGTCCCTTTAAGCACCTGGCACGCATGTTTTTAACTAGGTTTTTGAGAGAATTCTCTTTGATAATCTTGGAGTAAAAACAGATCAGCACACGTCCAAGATCGGCTAAACAAGCACGTAAAAGTTTTTATTATATAGCGGCCAAGTGTATATAAAAAGTGCAATAAAGGTGCGAAAAAAGTGTAAGGCAAAATGTTTTGGGGCATTAGCCCTTCGTCAGTGCCATGTCTTTTATAATCTTGGAAATCCCTGTCATTGACTCAAATACATCAGACGTGATTTAAACTTGAGGCCACATCTCTTATAGAACAGATATGTAACAGGTTTCCTAAAAACAAAACAAACCTCAAAACCCATATGATAAGTGTGTTTCATTTAATGGGCCAACAAGGAACATAACATTAATGATCGAGATAATTTGAATCAAAATGTGTGCTGCTCACTGTATTAAACATGCCATGTGATGAGTTATCGTTAGTATGCGCACTCTTCATGTGTCTTTATCCGCAATCATCATTCGGGATGAATAAAGTCACATTGTAAAGAATAAACTCGAGGGAATCCAAACACATGAACCTGAAGTGATTGACAGACACAGAAAGTGTGTGTGAGTGCTGAGGACTGCAGTTATTTCAGATGGATTATTCGCAAACTGTCCACCTTTAAATCCAGACCGCATGGCATAAAAACCCCTCTCAGCCGCACGGTTACAATATCCCGCCTCAGGGCGCTTTTTAATTGGCCGTTACATGTCGACAGAGTCCCAAACGCTCCTAACAGACGGCAGAAAACTGAGGAGTGAGATGAGTAGAAACTCGTCTCGTTATTTTCTGCCCGCTGTCTAATGGAGTCCCACACCTCCACACACTGACCTGGAATCTGTCTGAAAGATGAAAACATGATGCCAGGATGCCTCCATTCTCTCCACTTTAGCATCAAAATTGCTCAAAATGTGTGCTATTCGTATACTTCATTTAAACTTTAAATAAAGCATACTTTTAATCTACGTTGTGTACTTCTCAGAAATATACCTGAAATGACACATACTCAACTCAACTCAACTTTATTTATATAGCGCTTTTACAATTTTCATTGTTACAAAGCAGCTGTACATGAGACATATTGACTATAAGCAAAATAATTAAAGTTGTACCTGCAAAAACAAGAAAAGGTTGAAAACACAGAAGACAGACATACCCACACACAAAACACTCCACACACACAATATGCACACGTACTAACACACATAGACATAGAGACACACACACACACATGGATGCGCACGCACACACACACAACACACACACACACACGCACGTACACAGACAAGTACGCACACACACACACACACACACACACACACACGCACAGTGAGAGCACACATTTAGGATAAAGGAGAGAGAAGCACAGGTCAAATATAACAGACTATAAATTCCTATATGCAATATTAATTAAGTAAAACTTTAAAATTCTAAAGCAGCCCCCCCGGTCAGGCAGATAGTGCAAAAACAGTATGCAAACGGTGGCGAGGAACCCAAAACTCTAATCGAGAAAAAAAACCTCAGGAGAACCCAGGCCCAACCAGGGGATTCCAGTTCCCCTCTGGCAAAAGCTGCTGCCTCTGCACAAGCTCCAGAGAACTTGCACAACAAGGCTAAATAAAATAAATAAACTTAATAATAAAATAAATTGTAGTTTAAGATTATCATTAATAATCTAATAGCATTTGAAGTTTTGTGGTGAAGACATGTCAAGAGACCGCGTCCTTCTTTATCCAGCTCTATCATCTCAGCTCTTGTCAGGTCCCCACTTCCCATTCTCCGCTCTACCATCAGGTCAGGCCATGAACTGCATCCTGCTCGCTGTGGTAACCTTGGAACAATGAGACAAGACTGGCTGAGAGTAGAGTACTGTTCTGTACTCTTTGATGCAACAAGTACATCAGTTGTGTTTTTGGTTCCGGTTGATCTAACTAATGCAGCCTAAACCCTCTGAAGATTTATATTATGGAAGAGTAGTGTATGCAAGATTAAAAAGATGCGTCTTTAGTCTAGATTTAAACTGACAGAGTGTGTCTGCCTCCCGGACAGTGCAGGGAAGACTATTCCAAAGTTTAGGCGCTAGATAGGAAAAGGATCTACCACCTGCACTTGATTTTGAAATTCTAGGTATTACCAACTGACAGGACGCCTGAGAGCGTAATGCACGTGAAGGACTGTAATACAAAAGGAGTTCATTCAAGTACTGAGGAGCTAAACCATGTAAGGCTTTATAGGTAATAAGCAAGATTTTAAAGTTAACGCGATGCTTTATAGGTAACCAGTGCAAGGTTGACAGAACCGGGCTAATATGTTCATACTTTTTTGTACGTGTAAGAACTCGAGCTGCCGCGTTTTGGACCAATTGGAGTTTTTGTAATAAGCCTGCAGGGCAACCACCTAACAGTGCATTACAGTAATCTAGTCTTGATGTCATGAATGCATGAATTAACTTCTCTGCATCTGAGATTGACAGCATATGACGTAGTTTAGATATATTCTTAAGATGGAAAAACGCAATTTTACAGGTGTTGGCGACGTGGCTCTCAAATGACAGATTACTATCGAATAGAACGCCAAGATTCTTTGCTGACGACGAGGGTTTTATGGAACATCCGTCAATAGTTAAACAGTATTCTTGGTTGTTACTTATAGCAGTTTTCGGTCCAATAAGTAACACTTCCGTTTTGTCCGAGTTCAGTAATAAAAAGTTGTTACTCATCCAGTTTTTTATATCGACTATGCATTCCATTATTCGATGGAACTGCTGTGTTTCATGAGGCTTCGAGGAAATATAAAGTTGAGTATCATCAGCATAACAGTGAAAGCTAACTCCGTGTCGCTTTATTATATCTCCTAGAGGTAGCATGTATAATGCGAAGAGCAGAGGCCCTAAGACTGAGCCCTGTGGTACACCGTACTGGACTTGCGATTTGCGTGACACCTCATTGTTTATTGCTACAAATTGAAAACGGTCGGATAAATAAGATTTAAACCATTTCAAAGCTATTCCCTTAATGCCGACATAATTTTCGAGTCTATGTAGGAGTGTGCTGTGGTCAATGGTATCGAATGCAGCACTAAGGTCTAGCAGCACCAATAACGAGATACAACCTCGGTCAGACGCCAATAGCAGATCATTTGTAACTCTGATCAAAGCAGTCTCTGTACTGTGACATGCTCTAAATCCAGACTGGAATTCTTCATTGATGTCATTCCTTTGGAGGAAGGAGCATAATTGAGTTGAAACTACTTTTTCCAGAACTTTAGATATGAAAGGTAGATTCGATATAGGCCTGTAGTTCCTTAGTTCTCTAGGGTCGAGTTGGGGTTTTTTGACAAGGGGCCTTATAACAGCCACCTTATATGCTTTAGGCACATGTCCTAATGTCAGAGATGAGTTAATAATACCAAGAAGAGGATCTATAATTTCTGGGAGCATCTCTTTCAGTAGATTTGTAGGTATAGGGTCTAGTATGCATGTTGTTGATTTAGATGATCTAATAATTTTAGACAGCTCATCTTGATCTACGGTATAAAATAATTGCATTTTCTCCTTAAGGGCGCTGTAGTTAGTTTGTTCAGCGGGTTTCACTTCTGATTGCATTGTTATAATTTTTTCTCTAATATCTTGGATTTTATATGTGAAGTAGTTCATAAATTCATCACTGCTATGCTGATATACAGGATCAGAAGTCACTGACGATTTATTTTTTGTTAATTTAGCCACCGTGTTAAATAAAAACCTAGGGTTGTGCTGGTTTTCTTCTATTAGTGATGAAAAGTAGGCGGATCTAGAAGTTATTAGGGCTTTCCTGTATTTTCGAATACTATCCTTCCATGCTGTACGAAATACCTCTAATTTAGTTTTCTTAAAGTTGCGCTCCATTTTTCGGGCCGCTTTCTTTAGAGCCTGAGTGTGTTCATTATACCACGGTGTGGGGCTGCCATTTTTAATCTTCTTTAAACGTAGTGGAGCAACTTTGTCTAGCGTTACCGAGAAGGTGGAATTAAAATTTTCAGTGGTAATGTCAAGATCTTCAACGTTATTTCTCATGATTTGAGACAATTCGGGCAGATTATCGAGAAACGCATCTTTGGTAGTTGAAGTTATTGTTCTACCATATTTGTAACAATGAGTTTTATTTGCAGCCGTAGGCCAGTGAAGCAAACATAATACCAGATAATGATCCGAAATGTCTTCACTCTGCTGAAGGATTTTAACGTCGTCCACATTTATACCGTAAGACAGTATTAAATCTAAAGTATGATTACGAAGGTGAGTGGGTCCTGACACATGTTGACTAATGCCCATGGAGTTAAGAGTGTCTTTGAAAGCCATTCCTAAGGCATCTGTAACGTTATCTACGTGGATGTTAAAGTCACCAACGACAAGGAGTCTATCTGCGGCCAGTACTAGTTCTGATAAGAACCCACCAAATTCTTTAATAAAATCTGTGTGGTGCCCTGGAGGCCTATATACAATAGCTAGAATCAATTTAAAAAGTGTTTTATCTTTAGTATTAGGTGTTGAAACATGAAGAACCATGACTTCAAAAGAATTATATTTAGAGTTCGACTTCTGGGAAATGCTAAGAGAGTTATTGTAAAGTGCTGCGACACCTCCCCCTCTGCCTTTTAGACGAGGCTCGTGTTTATAATAATAATCTTGGGGGACAGATTCATTTAAAGCAATATAATCATCTGGTTTTAGCCATGTTTCTGTCAAACAGAGCATGTCTATTTTATGATCTGTTATCATATCGTTAACAAAAAGTGCTTTATTAGAGAGAGATCTAATATTTAGCAATCCGAGTCGTAACAGTTGATTATCTGTATTTTGTTCATGTTTAGTTTGTTTAACGTTTATTAAATTACTTTCAAGAGGTTTACGCATTATTTTATGTTTGCTAATCCGGGGGACAGACACAGTCTCTATTTTGTGATGTTTGGGAGAACGGATTACTACATGTTGTACATTTTGTGTATTCTGCGACGTGAGACGGCAAGCAGACAGTTGGTTAAGCCATACTGTCTGCTCCCTGACCTGGGCCCCAGCGAGTCAAGTTTTAGCATTAGCATTAAGACTTTTTGCCATATTTCTAGACAGGATGGAAGTCCCAGCCCAGGAGGGATGGAGACCATCTCGTTTCAACAGGTCAGGTCTGCCCTCAAAACTCTTCCAGTTATTTATAAAAACTATATCATTCTGCAGGCACCACTCAGACAACCAGCCATTTAGTGATGATAATCTGCTGTAAATCTCATCACCACGATAAGCAGTGAGGGGGGCCAGAGAATATTACAGTGTCTGACATCATGCTTGCGAGCTCACACTCCTCTTTAATGTTATCTTTTGTGATCTCCGATTGACGGAGTCGAACATCATTTGTGCCGACGTGAATGACAATCTTACTGAATTTACGATTAGCCAACTGTGTACTTGACTTAGACAGAAAAGTCTAGCGTATTATTATTTGGTCTATACATAGTCTTTTGATGGAGCTATACTCTATATAAAAGAATAATGAAGTATTCTAAGTATTACTCTTTTGATTGGATAGTCTATAAAAAACATTTTCACTCTTACACTGTCTTATAAATGTTTGTTGGAGTATAGTAACAAGTTCAGCTTTGAGCTGGAATACTTTACAGCAAACAAAATGTGTGAAACGGAAGCTGACCTTCTTTATACACATTGATGATAGAAATTTACTCCAAGTGCACTTAAATGTTTATTTCTAGTATAAAAATGTTATACTAATTTTATTTAAAAAATAATAAAAATCTCTACAGAGAACACATACTGTGCAAAATATATACAGTATATAAATAAGAACTGTAAGTATGACGTTCATCTGAGCAAAACTTACACTTGAAGTACAAAACACCCATACGCTGGGTTAAAACCGCTGGGTACGAAAACTGGTTGATTTGACACAAATTTGGGTTGGCGACCGTAACCCAACCGTGCTGGGTTGTTCACGCGGACGTTAAAGAGAGCATGCACGTCACGTTAAACAAGTTCCGAAGGTTCCCTCAGTGTTGATAACACTCCGCCTACCGTTTGCGGCGCTTGACAAAATATTGCGGCTTTTGGCAGAAATATGTATGCGGGGAAAAAAAACTAAATAGCGTTAAATGTGAATATGCCTGAGGTGAACTTTGGGGGTTAAATCGGCGTGTATCCTGCAGTAACCAGTGGGAGGGACAAGTGAGAGGGAAATTGTAAACTTTCTTGGGACATGTAATGAAAACGTTTCACTCATAGTGTATTTAAAATAAGCCTTTTAGTCTTCTTTTCTTGACGACACTTCAAAACCCAACGCTTCGGGCTCAAGGACTATTTTTTTGTTGGCGGATGTGCTGCGCAATTAGTAAACGCAGTCTGCTCAGTGAAGTGAGAGGGCGCGAAAACTGAAGCAGATGCTCGGCGTTGGATTCTCGAGGCCAGAAAAGGTAAGAAGATGTAAAATGACTTTAGTATTTGTTAAATCGTATACTTTATATTTTAGATACATTTTGGTGTATTATAAGTTGTTTGTTATAATTGCGGTTATTGATACGGTCATTCTGCGGTTATTCTGTTAGCATAATTTCCCGCCTAGCAAGTTTTCAGTTTGTGACAATTTTCGTGTAGTTATTCATTCATTACATCACAATATATTTGTTCACACAGAGAATACTATATAATGTTGACTTAATTGGATTTTTAGCTGTCTTAAACGTTAAACCTGCTTTTAAGCAGACAGCCATGCTTAGACCCATTAAGATAACTAACGTAATGTTAAATCATGACGTTATTTTTAATTTCTCTTGAATAAATCAGACATTCATTCATTTATTTAATATAATATTATTTCGATTCGAAAGTTTTAAATGTAACGTTAGCAGGCTGCTGGTTCTCTGTGCATGGTATAGTTCGTTCTTCTATAAAAGATTGTGTCGAATAAGCTTGGAATCCAACGACAGCGACCACGATTGTTATATGAAGAGTTCAGATGCAAACCCCTCTAGAAGCCACCGTCGTCAAAAATTAGATTATGATGTGCAATGAATGCTCTCCAGACATATTATACGTTACCTCAAATAATTTTGCACCAAATAAAAAACCCACTAAATACTACACTCTGCCCGATCTGAACTATCTGGTAATGCTGGAAGTACATGGAGGGGCCTGATAAAAATGCTCGTTTAAACGAAATGTCGTCTGACGGACTTAAGTTAGAGGGTTTTGCATTTGAACTCTTCATATTAGGGCTGGGCGATATGGCAAAAAAGTAAACTCGATAGTTTTTTTCTATATTGATCGATAACGATATTTATTTCGATATATATATTCAATTAAAAAACTGTATTTAAAATAATCTATTTTAAATACAGTTTATTAACTAAAGTTAACCTTTAACCAGTTAAAATTCAATTAAATGAAATGCACTGTTGCAACACAGAGGATATTAGGCCATAAACAACATGTACCAGTTCATTCAGTCTCATTTTGACTCAGTTGACTCGTTAAGTAAAGGGAGTGTTCCTTCAGTACATTCAACCAATGAAAGGGCTCCGTTACTGCGTACATTCGAACGCTATTGGCTCAGCACCTGCGCACATACATAAAGCTGCAATAATGTCTTGATGGAATAGTGGGATTCATTCAATGCATTCAGTGAAACTTAGTCTTTCAAAAAGACATCTCACATAAACTGTAGTACATTTCTTTAATCATGCAAGCATCTTACATACAAGGTTCAATACTTTAATGTGCACACAAAGTCAATTCATTACATCTCTGATCTGTACAGGGCAGCGCTGGTTTGTTTCATAAGCACCAGCTCATGTTAGCAGATATGTTAACGATGGATATAAAAACGTTTGTGCTTGAGTTTCGAAGTAACTCGCTTGCAATTGCGCCTCAAGTTTGTTTTGTTTAACCGGCGATTGTGAAAACAAAATGAGACACTTGATAAACCGCGTGATGACAACTCGAGGTTAGTTTCACCTTTGTTTCCGCTTCCAGTAATGTTTTCCTCCTCATGTTGAGTTTTCTTTGCCAAGTGCAGTATGAGATGGACTTTGTACATTGACGCGCATGATAAAAGCTGCACGCTGACTGACTGTTGTTGCGTTTATTTCTGCGTTCTGTTAGACTGTAAGATTAATCCATATCGAGGTCAAAATGCCAATAGCTTATCATCGTTTTTGAAATACATTCTTCTATCGCGATTCGATATGATATCGTTTATCATATCCTCCTCGACACTCTGGGCATGGTGAGTTTGAATTTGAAAAAATGTTAAGTTTTATAGTATACACAATAACTTTCTGTGTCTTTTTCTTGTACTGTAGATATCCCAGGACTTTTCAATTCTGAATCCTGACTCTGCTTCAAAACTCACCGAGAACTGGGTGCCTGTCTTCAAGGATACGATCCTACAGTTCGCCAGCCGAGAAAAGCAGGCTCTTCATTTGCTTTCTAACTTAGAAACTATGTCAGCAGGTAATTGGGATTAACGGGGTTAGTTCATCTAACTGATAATTTTGTCATGAAGCATTTATGTTTGAGTCTGCCTAGATGCAATTATTTTACTCTGCATCTAAGAGTAAATTATTTACTCTCCCTCATATCATTCCAAACTATTTTTTTATATTTATTTTGCCCTTTGTAAAAAACTTAACCCTTTGAGTCAAATTTTAAGGATGCTAGCACTTTAAGTGGTTACATGAACTCGTTTAATTTTAATTGCAGACCATCAGAGTGACATCGCCTTACTTGTTCTACCTGTAGTCCTTCCAACATCAGCCTATAAGATCGGAAGGAAAATGTTCAGACCAACATTTATTGAAACCAGGAAGGCTTTCATAGACATACAACCGGTAAGTAAACAGCCATCGCTAAAAGCACATCAAGGTGTCACAAGACAGTGTGATCTCCATATTTATTAGCACTCTGTAAAAATGTGAGCTACAGCTCTTAAAATTTCAAGTGTATAAATCTTGTAAAAAATGCAATCAATCACTTCAAGCCATTGTTTGCATTCACATTTCCCAAGAAATCTTTAATTACTTTGAGGCCAAATCAACTATGGGAAAATACTAATATCGGGTTCTTCCATAAAGGATTTCAGCAAATTTGTTTTATTTATTCCCTTCGGATTATTGGGTTAACTTTCACACTATGCACTCTGGTTTGTACATTAGTTTTGAGCTCTGTTCTCACATATTTTTTTTCAGATCGGTACCAACATGGCTGAATACCTGCGATCAAAAGGCACAATCGAATTTCCCTATGTTCTCATGCTGGGAGACAACCAGTGCTTTCAGGCTTTTGTTATACTAAATGGAGAAGCACTTGAGCAAGAAACATTGCTGGCAGCAGTAGATGTTTGCTTTAAAGCATTCTACGTCTTCGATATCAATTACCCCAAGCAGTGCTCCCCCGTCTGGCAGTTTCTACAGACTGTGGTGTTTGGACATCTTGGAGATGAAACTCCATCAATAAGAATTCTACGTGCTTTTATATCTGCTGCTAAACAGTAGTTATTGTTAGTGACCACAGCTTTGCTGATGCAATTTATTTTGCTTTAAGTTCTTACTGTGACCCTTTCTCTCTAAGGAAAACAGAATTTATGCAGTTTGTTATTTTGGCTGAATGTTAACTGATTCTGACATTGTGCAGAGGTGCATAAAGTGTTACACACGTTCTGAGAATGTTTTAATGCCAATGTTTTTACAATATATTTTTCTGTGACAATTTCTCTCTTAGGAAAACAGAATTTATGCAGTTTGTTGCTTTGGCGAATGTTTACTGATTCTGACATGCTGATGTGCATAGTGTAAAACAAGTTAAGAGAATGTTTTAAAGCCAATGATTTTACTGTGACAATTTCTCTCGTAGGAAATGTAGAATTTATGCAGTTTGTTATTTTTGCTGAATGTTAACTGATGCTGACATTGTGCTGATGTGCATAGTGTTCAAAAAGGTCATAGAAAGTTTGAGAATGTTTTAATGTCAATGTTCTTTTACACTACAGTTGATGTATTATTCCTAACCATTTCTTAGGAAATGTAGAATATTTATTTTGCTTAATGAACTACTGAGGTTTTACTTGTTTACTCAACAAACCTGGCCGTTCCTTTTGAACAATTCTTGTTCTACACATGCTGAACAGGCAGGTTAAAAAAAAAAGTTTTTTCCCTACTTGATTTGCCATGCGCTTCTCTCAGACCCCAGCACACAAACACAATGTTTACTTTTCACAAATACACTATTAATATTAAAATTAAAATACCTAGGGTTAAGGTTAACCCAGCAGTATGGTTATTTTTAACCCAATTTTGGGTCAAAAAAATAACCCAGCATGCTGGGTCAAACATTTAACCCAACCCAGCTGGGTTAAAATAACCCAGCGCTGGGTTCGACCCTTTTTGACCCAGCCCTGGGTTACCAAAATAACCCAAATTGGGTTATTTTTTAGAGTGTACTAAACGAGTATTTTACTGAGAGTATACTTAGAAGTTCTGTAGTTGCAGTACAAATTAAAAACATAATTGTGTACTTAAAGGGCTAGTTCACCCAAAAATAAAAATTCTCATCATTTATTCACCCTCGGGTTGTTTCAAACCTATATAAATGTATTTGTTCTGTTAAACACAAAGAAAGATATTTGTAAGAATGTTAGCAGTTTTCAGTTCTGTGACATCCTACACTGTCATAGTAGGAAGAAATATTGTATATATTTTTCGTTCTGTTGAACACAATGTGAGATTTTTTGAAGAATTTAGGAACACAAACAGTTCTAGGGCACCTTTGACTACCTTTTAAAGGTACAGTTTGTAACAATTTTGCAGTAAAATATCCCAAAACCACTAAGCTAGTGTTATATATTTTGTTCAGCTCAGTACTCACAATATCTTAAATGTTTCCAACTAGTTGTAAATCGTGAGAAAATCGCCATTCTAAACAGTGACACGGCCGCTGTGCAGTCGCCTGTCAATGGCGTCATATCCGCGTTCCCCTTTGTTAGCTTCTTTACTGACGTAGAAACCGCATGACAACAGTGTCGTGGACAAATGCGGAACTAGTGTCTAGCGCAGGGGTGTCCAATGTCGGTCCTGGAGGGCCACTGTCCTACAGAGTTTAGCTCCAACTTGGCTCAACACACCTGTTTGGAAGTTTCTAGTCTGCTTTGTGAGACCTTGATTAGCTGTTCAGGTGTGTTTGATTAGGGTTGAAGCTAAACTTTGCAGGACACTGGCCCTCCAGGACTGACTTTGGACACCCCTGGTCTAGCGTCTAGCAAGCCACTAGCTTGTTTCGAGCAGTCACTTATTTATGGACCACAATTATTCGCAACAGTTATAAAACTACCTCATCCGCTAACATGATTTCTCTTTCCCGTCTGATTGATGGCCATCAGCGGTGGAGTTGAAGACAACAGATCCCATCATTCCACGCTCCTTCACAGCGTCATCAAGCTACGGCATTGTTGTTGTTTTGATCATGCGCCCTCGAGCGGCGGTTTTTACAAACTGTAGCTTTCATTTTTCCTACTATGGCTGTCAATGATTGAAAATTGCTAACATTCTTCCAAATATCTTTCTCTGTGTTCATCAGAACAAAGTAATTTATACAGGTATGAAATAACATGAGGGTGAGCAAATGATGACAGAATTTTCATTTTTGGGTGAACTGTCACTTTTATGTTTACTACAGCTACACTAAGAAAGTATATGCATTTTATTAAGATGGGCGATTTAGTCCCAATTACTATTGATATTAGTATACTAACTGCATAACGTGTACTTGAAAATACACCTGAAGTTCATTTTAGCAAAAAAACAAGCTTGAAGTATGCTTGTTTTTGTAAGGGACACTGTACATACACTCTTAAAAAAAGTGCTTCAAAAGGTTCTTCCATGCCATAGAAGAATCTTTTGGTGCCATAAAGAACCTTCAACACCTGAAGAACCTTTCTGCTTCACAAAAGGTTCTTTGAGGCAAAAAAGGCTCTTCAGATGATAAAAAAGTTAGAAAGAGATGGTTCTTTAAAGAACCTTTGGCTGAATGGTTCTTCTGTGGCATCGCTGTGAACAACCTTTTAAGCACCTTTATTTTAAAGTGTGTGTGTGTGTGTCCAAGAGTTGCCAGCAAAGCGACTTTTTGTCTGTACTTCTAAAGCAGTGTGTAAGGATTAGATTGTTTCTCTTTGTCCTTGACACACAAGAGGACAAATGTCCGTGGTCTTTATTTAATGCCGTTTCACAGCTGCCGGACGAGCAGCGACAGATGAACATGAATATAATGTCAAAACCTCCCGCTGTGAAAGAGGAAGTTTCACCATTAAAAGGACAACGAGGCCAGAAAGTATCAAGAGTTTACAAACTAAAGAGAAGAGAAACTTTCTTCTGACATACAGCAGCCCCCAAAAACCATAAAAAGTCATTGCTTTAAAAAACAACACACGAGATGATGGGAATTCAGTTTTCTTCAGGCAGGATTATAGGAGAAGAGCTTTTGTTTTGCATTTCCATTCATGTCAGCGGCACATGGTTTCCACAGGTCATTCAATTCTACACACACAGGATTTTATCAACCAATCACATCAGCCGTAAGAGCCATGTGACTGATTACAACATGAGAATGATGTCATGAATACCACTACAGGAATGAATACAGTCCAGAAAGTTTGTGACATCACAAACCATGGAGACAGATGTGGGTGTGTCCAGTTCAAAGCGAATTCTCTGAATCCAGTGATTGTTCTGTTTTGTTTTAACCAAAAGATATTTTGTACTCCAATGCTTCTCACCTGACAGATAATATGCAAAACCAATAAAACACACAAATGTGATATCTTTCAAAATGTCAGCTTTGGTTTAGTCTAAAAATCCTGCTTTAAAATAAAGAAATGCTGCAAGATTTTACTCGTTTCTCTTCACATGACGGATCTTTATCTAATTTTATTTTATTAACTGATAAATATCTTCATTTAAAGCAAAACTGATCAATGCATTTAGATCATGAGATGGTTGATTTTTATTTGGCATGTTTTTCGATATATCCACTGGTAACGGAAATATTCTAGCATGTCTCTTTGACTTTTGCCTGCAAAAGAATGCACAAAATATTTGACATTTCTGAGGGACTTGCGGTGGTTTCTGTCGAATATCTACACAGTGTTTAACAGCAGACCATTTTTAAATCTCTGTCTCCTCAGAAAATCATCCTCGACTTAAACGACTTCGACATTGGATTGACACCCTGCACTTCTGAAATTATGATTTTGGATTTTCTCCAACTCAATATTCAGTTTCCATTTTAATTTGAATCAGACTTGATTTTGCTGTCGTTTGCATGAAGAACACTTGTTTTTTTACTAAAATCCACAAGGTCTGTCTCTACATATGTATTGAACAGAACCCACTGGAGTATTAAATGACTCTTGTCGTATCAACTCTATGATAATCATTGAAAGTTTTTCTTCGAGAAAGTTGAACGCAATCTGTTGTGTGATGCCTGCAAGACTTTCTGAATGAATCTCACATTCAGAGGCCATCTGTTTTTATCAAGGACGCAACACTGCTTTGAAAAGATGCGAATAACATCCACAGGATGAGAACGGTCCAAACACCATCTGCTTCTCTATCAGAACATGATGACGACAGTGCATGAAATCATCCTTTTCTGAATGATGCTTATTTGACAGACATTTCAATATTGAATATTGCTATTTTAAGAACATGCACAATATAATGCAATAAAGCAGTTGATAAAGGTGAAAGATATAAACCTTCCATTAACATTTTAAAGATCTGAAAGTCTCATTTGAGAATTATAACTTTCACTTTTTAATAGATCTTCTGTATGCCCAATTGTAATATACAGCTTTTAGTAGAGGAATGTAAACTTTGCACAAACGGGCAATATGGCATTGTAAAGAGAGAGCTACACTGACCTCTAGCGGTTATGATTTGAAGTCTATAGCATCGTTTACATTGTGTGTGCCTGCATTTTTGCTGTTTCCTCAACTTTTATTGTAGTTTATATTTAATATCAGATTTAAACTAACAGATTTGAATTTTTCACCTTTTTTTCAAGGTTTGATTAAAACGTCAAATATTTTACTATGCCTTCATTTGTTTGTTATACTTTTTACATTTAAGACCTTTCAAATATGACAACCCATCCTAAAAATAGTTAATGTGAAAAACTCATTGTATAAATGGTGAGTATTTACAGTATTGTCTGGATGACTGAATCACTGTGATGGGCGGCTACTTGTCAGATGATTGACAAGAGTGAATTTTATTACAGAACATCATGCCAGTTAACTTTCTGTCATTGAGAGGAATCTATTAGACTGAAATATAGCATATGGGCCGGTTTCACGTACAATGCTTAGTTAAAGCCAGGACTATGCCTTCGTTAAATTAGTTCATTTGTTTGATTAAAATGCCATTGATAAAAACATTGTGACGTGTGTTGAAGGACTGGCTGAGATGCAGAAACTGCTAAATAAATAAAAAAGACATAACTGAAAAGCACAGATCTTGAGCTCTTGTATCTCATAACAAGCCTAAAATAAACTTCTGCCTTTTGTTTCACCCAGTGTAGCCCCCTGATTTTTCCATCTTTATACCCCTCAATACTTACACCCAATCAATGATTTACTCCTTTATCATCCAAACATTTCTGTCCTC
Source organism: Triplophysa rosa (assembly GCF_024868665.1). Classification (NCBI taxonomy): domain Eukaryota; kingdom Metazoa; phylum Chordata; class Actinopteri; order Cypriniformes; family Nemacheilidae; genus Triplophysa; species Triplophysa rosa. The sequence goes on from NC_079890.1 coordinate 38,570,737, forward strand.
ATACGTCCCAAGCTTTAACAGCACATTCCTACAATCTTTCTTTTCCTCTTTCTTTTCTTTTCCAGTTTCTTTTCCTCTTTCTTTTCTTTTCCTCTTTCTTTTCTTTTCTTTTCCTCTTTCTTTTCTTTTCCTCTTTCCCCTTTAACAGCACATTCCTACAATCTTTCTTTCTTTCTTTCTTTCTTTCTTTCTTTCTTTCTTTCTTTCTCTCTCTCTCTCTCTCTCTCTCTCTCTCTCTCTCTCTCTCTCTCATCCCCTGCCCAACACACAAGCAAGCTCTTCTTCACCGAAAGGCCTCAAACTGAGGATTTAAATGACCTCTTGATAATCTGTGACACCTGCCATCATTAATAAACCCAACCCACAATTGACCCTTCGCTAAGCCCCGCCCTCCTTAGTTACTGTTGCTACGCCTGTCAAGCTTTCACGCCTGGCAAGTGTATTACAGTGTGTATGCACCGGTGTCAGACATTCCCAAGGAGATAATTAGTATTTTTTGGTGAACATGTGAAATATCTGAGAGAGCAAGACAAAAGGGACTGCAGTGTGCATTCGAGGGATATATCCACGACATAATATGCAACCGATTAGAAAATAATTTAATCAAAATTGAAGCTAAAGCCTATGAATGATAACATTCTCCCGCTTATATTTTAGTAGCGCGCTAGTAGTCTAATCTAGGCCTTGGACCTGGCAATGCTGGAGATGCTGAGCCGAGTCATACATCATCAACAACACAAACACATTTCCGTCTTGCCTTTAATCATCTTATTTTACGTTCAAATATATGCATTATGAACAAAGAACCGTCATTATTTCCAAGCAATGATGTGCTGCGTTAGCTAGCTGGCTAACATTAGCGTGCTCTTACCTTGGAGCAAACATATGTGTTTTTGTTAATCCTGTCGACCTTTAGTGGGACATTCTAAAACGCTTAACGTACCTTAACAGCGATAAAGGAAAACCAAGTTTCTGTCAAATTTTACTTCTAATAAACACATGCTGCTGTCAAAAGAACGAGCTCTTGGTCCGCGGATAAAGTGAATATCACGTTAAGCGTTCTCACCATAGAAGTCCATTATAAGAGAAAACAGCTTAACGTGGCTTAGACAAATTTCTGTCATTTTAGTTGTAATTAATACTTCAAAAGCCACCGTGCATTGTTGGACTTAATGGTCAGTCCTGCATGCTCAAAAATTTGCACGGAGACGTTCTCCAAAATTAAACAGAAGTTTTATTATCAGATGTAAAAAGGCTAACAAAGCTTTGGGTTGTCAGTCACTCTCCACACTCTCTCAAAAGCCAACAACCCAGATTATTCAAAAAACACACATATTTATTCAGTATTTGACGTCGTTCTCATCTTCTGACTCCTCCTTTTTCTCTGTGGAGTATTGCTCCTTAGCAACCAATCACCGTGAACCAGTTTATCTGACTCCGTCCTTCTTTGTTAGTTCCTGTAAAACAACATCTCTCACAACACATGTTTTACATCCTGTGGTCAGTCGCTAGTTTTGGGGAATGTTCCCTAGAGACAGTTTCTTTTTGGGGAGTGTTCCCTAGAGACAGTTTCTTGTGGCCGGACAACATACCAACATTCTTAACATTCTTTTAGTAAAAAGAAAACACTCAATCATCTAATGCTTTTAATTATGTAGCGTTGTTTCTTAATCCTATGATTCATTAAAACACATCACAACTCATGATTATACTTAAAACAAATGCAGTGGATTGATTCATAACATTTCTNATATGTTGGTAAATCAGTACATTGTTCTTTAGTTATTAGGTGAAAAATAATTCTGCCATCTTCTTCTTTAGTTACTGCACATTCACCTGGTTGTTTGTGTTGGTCAATTACTTTCTCTGTACCATATCGCCGTTTGAACTGTTTAGCTATACCTGCTCCGTATGCACAGTCAGCACTTACACAATGTGCCAATGGTTCTGTGTGTGGGCTTGTGAAAATGTCGCCTGTTTTGTGTATAATTTGGAGCTGTTGGTGTTGTCCAGTGGCAATTTCAGTGTCTGTTTTACCGTCACTCTGTGTATCCTCCCTCTCTTGGACCTGAGTCCTCAGGTCCAAACCAGTGTCAGCAAGAGACCTAGAAGGGGGGTCACAAGCTACACAGGATGTTAAATGGAACCAAGTATCTCCCTTTCCTTGTAGTTGCACACAGTGTGAGGTGCGAGCTGTTACTCGGTGGGGTTGTGACCACCGTGGTTCACTCCATTTTCTGCGGAAAGTTATGATCCTTACCCAGTCAGCTGTGACTGGGGTGAGTGGTTCAGCTGGAACAGGGGTTACCTGATGGGAAAAGGTTCGAATCAGAGCAGTTAGTTTATCAAAATACACAGTATGTGACAATGGCTGCACGCTGTCCTCTCTTAACGCCGTGGTTGGGCCTGGAAATTGACGACCTGTAAGCAATTCAAAAGGTGTAAAGCCAGAGATCCTGTTAACAGAAGAACGAATAGACATGAGAGCAATGGGTAGGGCTGACAGCCAGTTCAATTTAGTCTGTGCACAGATTTTAGCCAATTTCAGTTTAATCGTCAGGTTAAGGCGTTCAATCTTACCTTGGCTAGCTGGATGGTAAACGGAACCATACGCATGTGTGAGGCCTAGAGCCTGTTCAACCACTTTCAGATGTTCATTTTTAAAATGGCTACCGTTATCGGATCTGATACGGCGTGGGAACCCGTAGTGGGGTATGTATTGATTGATTAAACACTTTATCACAGCCGTACTATCCTCTCGGCCGACAGGATATGCTTCTGGCCAACCAGTGAAATAATCAACAATCACCAAAACATAGCGTTTGCCATGTACCCGTGCGATCATATCTGTGAAGTCTATCACAATTTCTTCCCCCGGACCAGACGTTAATGGGAAAGAGCCTTTTTGAGGCTTGATGCTGGGTTTTACATTGTGTTCCTGACAGATACAACAACTTGTCACATGACCTGACACCATGGACTGCAAAAACGGATGCCACCAATGTTCGAGAGCTCTCATCATTTGCTTGTCACTCACATGGCTTACCCCATGAGCTTGAGTCAAGATTGAACCGGTCAGAGAGGCAGGCAATGCCGGACGTCCGTCTGGCGCTTGCCATAGACCATCTGGCGAGCATATACCTCCATGCTGCAACCAGACTGATTGTTCTTCAGGGGCAGATTTCTGTTGTTCTTTAACCAAATATTCTCGAGTGAAATGGGGCAAAAGATCACTGCAGGCTCTATCTGATATCACCACCTGCTGAGTTGCTACATAGCCAGCTGCAGTTCTGGCAGCTAGATCAGCTGCATTGTTACCATCAGTGATGGGGCAGTCACTTTTGGAGTGACCTGGACACTTAATTACTGCCACTTCTGTGGGTATCATCAGAGCCTCTAAAAGGTCTCTGGCTTCGCATGCATGCGTGATTGGTCGACCTGAGGATGTGATAAAACCACACCTCTGCCATAAGGGCAATTCAACATGGACAGCTGTCACTACATAAGCGGAATCGGAATAAATATTTACACGGTTCTCACCAGCATAGTGGAGGGCTCTTGCTACTGCTATCATTTCAGCTCTTTGTGCTGACTGCTTTCCTTCCAATTTCCCTGACTCCCTGGTCATGAAATTACTTCCTTGCTGTTCCACCACGGCATAGGCTGCCTTCAGACTTCCATCCTCTGCTCTGAAACAACAACCATCTGTGAACAATGTCATAACTGGCGGTGGGGTTGTCAATGGCACTGCAGACAGATCTTCTCTTACTTTGGATGCTCTCTCGGTGATGGGTGCACAGTCATGCGGCTGTCCATCTCCCATCAGATC